>NC_046163.1:29427820-29727820 GCF_011064425.1 Rattus rattus
CTCCTTATGTTGGAGCTTTTATTTATTATCCTTTGTATAGCTAGATTTGTGGAAAGATATTGAGTAAATTTGGTTTTGTCATGAAATATCTTGTTTTCTCCATCTATTTCACCTGAAAGTTTTGCTAGTCCAGGGTGGCATTTGTGTTCCCTTAGGATCTGTATTACTTCTGCCCAGGATCTGCTGGCTTTCATAGTCTCTGGTGAGAAGTTTGGGGTATTTATGATAGGTCTGCCTTTCTATGTTACTTGACATTTTTCCCTTACTGCTTCTAATGTTTTTTTTTTTCTTTTGTTTTTTTTTTTTCCATTTGATGCTTTGACTATTATATGAATGGAGGAATTTCTTTTCTGGTCAAATCTATTTGGAGTTCTGTAGGCTTCTTGTATGTTTATGGGCATCTCTTTAAGTTACGGAAGTTTTCTTTTGTAGTTTTGTTGACGATATTTACTGGCCCTTTAAGTTGGGAATCTTTACTCTCTTCTATACGTTTAATCCTGATAAGTCCTTAGGTTTGATCTTCTCTTTGTGTCTTGGATTTCCTGGATGTTTTGGGTTAGGAGCTTTTTGTGTTTTACATTATGTTTGATGGTTATGTCAATAATTTCTATGATATCTCCTGCCTTGAAATTCTCTTCTATCTCTTGTATTCTGTTGATGATGCTTGCATCTATGACCCCTGATCACTTTCCAAGTTTTCTATCTCTTGGGTTGTTTTCCTTTGTGATTTATTTTTTGTTTCTATTTCCATTTTTAGATCCTGGATGTTTTTGTTTAATTCCTTCACCTGTTTGATTGTGTTTTCCTGTAATTCTTTAAGGGATTTTTACACTTCCTTTTTAAGGGCTTCTACTTGTTTACCTGTGTTGTCTTTAAGGAAGTTATTTATGTCCTTCTTAATGCCCTCTATCATCATCAAGAGATGTGATTTTAAATCCAAATCTTGCTTTTCAGGTGTGTTGGGATATCCAGTATTTGCTTTGGTGGGACAACTGGGCTCTGCTAATGCCAAGTCATCTTAGCTTCTGTTGCTTAGATTCCTCTGCTTGCCTCTAGCCATCTGGTTGCTCTGGTATTAGCTAGTCTTGCTGTCTCTTACAGTGACTTGACCCCCCTGTAAGCTTGTATATTAGCACTCCTGAAGACTGGCTTTCTCCCTGGAAGATCCAGGTACAGAGAGCTATGCCACAGGGTCATCTCCGGCCACAAGCAGAAACCAGAAGGATCCTGTCCCACACTGCTCCTGGGTTTGTGTGTCCTGATAAGTCCAGGCGGGTCCCTCCGAGCCGAAGTGGTGGTTTTAACTCTGCTGTCAGGTATGTCAGTGCTCCTGGCAACTGGCTTTCAGCTCTGGGTGCAGGCACAGACTGGAAGCATCCTCTCCCTGACGTCTCCTTGGTTCCTGTGTCCAGGAGGTCCTATGCATGTTCCTGTTGGTTCAGGAATGTGAGCAGAAGTGATGGTCTCCCTGGAGCTCTCTGGAATGTCTGCACTTTTGAGAGTCCAGCTCTCTCCCCCACAGGATTTGGGTACAGAGAAATGTGGGATCAGGTCAGCTCCAGGAGCAGGCATAAACAAGAAGGGTTCTGTTTCAGACTGCTCCTGGGTTTGTGTGTCCTGAGGGCTCCAGGCAGTTCCCTTGGAGCAGAAGTGGTGGTCTTACCTCTGCTCTCAGGTGTGTCATTGCTTTTGGCAACTGGCTTTCAGCTCTGAGCACAGGCAGAGACTGGAAGGATTCTCTACCTGACTACTTTTAGGTTCCTGTCCAGAACCATGTCTTAAGGAAACCAATGCTGTTCTTTTTAATAGATGTTACTGAGTGTCATCTTGCCCACCTGCAGAATTATGCTTTTCCCGGGAAGACCACAGGGTAGTTAATATTAGATAAGTAGTCAATGAGGCAGCAATCTGGTATTGTTACCTTCAGCTGATTCACTCTCTGATAGGGTGATAGACCTAATGGGGTTGTGTTCTTTTATTATGGAATAAAACCTAATTTGAGGTCATTTTTAAATTAATTAATTAATTTATTTTATGTATATGAGTACATATTGCTGCCTTCATGCACATCAGAAGAGGCCATAAGATCCCATTTCAGATGGTTGTGAGCCACCATGTGGTTGCTGGGAATTGAACTCAGGACCTCTGAAGAGCAGTCAGTGCTCTTAACCACTGAGCCAACTTTCCAGCCCCTAGCGTTCAATCTTAATGAACAAACCATCAGCACAAATTTTCATAGTAATCCTAAACTTCAATTATGGCACAAATTTGTCTTTCCTACAGGTTCTAATAGGCCTGGTTAGTAACTACCTATTCTCCAGTCATATTGGAGGGAGCACTCCTTTAGTTAAATAAATTTTTGTGTAGTGTAATATTTCCTAAGCAAGATTTTCATAAATCTTTTATAGCATCAAGTCTACTAGTTCAAGTTTCTCCTGCATCAATACCAGAAAGTATACAAATTGTCACATGCAATTAGTAGATATGGAACTAACTCTTCAGAAACGTGTTAATGCTTGACACTGATTTAAGATCTTAATTTCTGGGAACATAAGAGTATCTTCTTCTGCTGCTTCGTAGTATCTTGTTAATAATGTATTAGTAAAATATCTGACGTTTTACATGTGTATGTTACAAACAGCGTGATATTTTTTCCATTTTTTGTTCTTAATGTGAGAAAAGCCAGTCCCATTTTTCATTTTTTACTTTATCTCTCTTTCTCCTGAGAATTACAAAACTGTACCTTCGTTTTTACATATTTTCTGACATTTAGCTTATTTTAGTCCACCTTAAATTTATTTTAGATGTACATAAATATGAAGAATTAATTGTCGCAGTTAAGAAAAGTATAGAATTATGCGACACAGTACTAAGCATTCAAGAAACAAATGCTCAATTGCCAAAAGATTAAAAACATTTAAAAGGTAAAACTTTCACATTGCTCTAAATCAGAGGGATTCTATTAATTTCTTTATAATATAAATTTGCCACATTGTCTTGACGATTTGCATGTTGGTGCAGAGTTCTCTAATCTTTATCATCTCCATGTCCAGAGTTTATTGTTAATTGGTGTTTTACCATATTTAAAAATCAAACTTGTGTTCTCTGATTTTTATTGAATTGTTAACTTCTCATTGTTCCTTATATCCTCAGAAATATCCTTTTTATTTCAGTTGAAATGTTAATACATATAAATATATGTTTATATAAATATGTAATTTACTATTACTTTTCTTTGTTTAATTTATAAATAAATACATAAAAATAAATTGTTTCTGGTGAGAAATATTCATAAAATACATTAGCATGTTTTTACCGTTCTCCACTTTATATCTATGTTTCATGAAAGTGGAGAGAGAGAGAGAGAGAGAGATGACAAAAACAGAGTTGATACTCTCTAGAGTTTTAAATCCAGATTAAGATTAAATTCCATGGCATGATACATCAGCAAATATTTAAACAGAAACAATATTTTTGCTGCTTTTATAGGCAAAATGAAAAAAATAAATCTCAAGAAAGTAAGACATTTACTTTAAAAACAGTAAATGAAAATTATACTTATGTAAAAGTGATTTTGGTGTATTTTATAACTTCAAAATCTCTCTTTAGTCTCACACTTGGAAAGCCTGTGCATGTAAGCACACATAATGGACACATACACACACACACACACACACACACACACACACACACAAAACACACTCATGCGCACACTATTGTGTGTATGTGTGTATGTGTGTATATATGTATGTATGTACAAACGTATGTATATATTCATCAGGATGGGTTGTCTTGTAATTCTGAAGGAGAATGCATGGTTTCTGTGTATTCAAAGCCTGAAGAGGTAGTCAGGCCATACTGTTTTGTAAATCTCTATCATTTTGGTTGAACTGTCAATGACCATACCACAAAAGTTTGGTTCCCCCTGAACTGAATAACTTATTTTTCTACATTAATCCCCTCCTAAAACTCATAATGGATTCAGAAATAACTTGACTGAAAGCATGTACTATGGGCTACTAATCAACCATATTGCATTTAATGATCATCTTTCTCTCAAGCCTGTAAGAAGAGACTCAATCTTTGCCACATGGGTCAGAGACTGTCCTCAGTTTCCTTGCTTTGCTTCTGTGTCTGACTATAATGTTATAGTAACTATTCTCATAAAGCCCTTACCAAAAAGGACATTCTGCTTCAGTATCCTCCTAGATCCCCAAGCCTGAAACCTCTTAGTAAATTGGAACCCTAGCATCAATCACAATGAAAAAAAAATGACAACCATGTCAAATAAAATACTATATAATTACAAACAGTAATGGAATAAAAAACTGAATACAGCAGAGTAATACTTCATTGTATAAATGTACCATTCTTCTGACATGTGACATCTAGGTTCTTTCCAGCTTCTGGCTGTTATAAGTAAGGCTGCTATGAACATAGTGGAGCATGTTTCTTTGTTATATGTTGGAACGTCTTTTGGACAATGGAGTACTAATCCGCTATTAAAAACAATGACTTCATGAAATTCACAGGCAAATAGATGCAACTTGAAAATACTATTCTTAGTGAGATAACTCAGACAGAAAAGAACAAACATGGTATGTACTCACTGATAAGTGGATATTAGCGCAAAAGCTCAGAATACCCATCATACAACCCACAAACCATATGGAGCTTAAGAAGAAGGAAGTCCAAAATGTGTCCTACTTAGAAGGGGGAACAAAATAATCACAGGAGATAGAGGGGGGACCTGAAATAGAGAAAGGAGGTGTCAAAAGTAGGAGCAGGATCAGGTATTGCAAGGGGCAGGAGAGAAATACAGAGGGTCAGGAAATTGAAAAGAAATATGTAGCAGTTGGGGATGAGGAACAGGGGGTAGCCACTCTAAAGTCCCAGATTCCAGGGAATTGAGAGGCTCCAAAGACCCAAGACTTTAGCTGAAATATTCAACAAAGGGGAAATTAACTTGAAGAAACTACCTCTAATAGATAGGCATGGCCCCCAGTTGAGGAATGGGGTCACCTAACCATCTCAAAATTATTAACCCAGTAATGTTCCTGTCCAAAGGAAAAACAGGGGCAAAAAGTGGAACAGAGACTGAAGGAAAGGCCATTCAGCAACTGCCTCACCTAGGGATCGATCCCACCTGCAGACACCAAATCCAGACCTATTGTTGATGCTCTGAATTGCTTGCTGACATGAGCCTATACCAGGTTCCCTGAGAAGTTCTACCAGCCCATGACCAATACAGATGCAAATACTCACACTCAAATATCAGATTGAGCCCAGGAACCCCAATGAAAGATATAGAGGAAGGACTGAAAGAGCAGAAGTGGATTATACCCCATAGGAAGAACATTATCAACTAACTAGACCATCCAGAGCTCCCAGAGACTAAACCACCAACCAAAGATTACACGTGGGTGGATTTGTGGCTCCAGCTACATATGTAGCAGAGAATTACCTTATCTAATATCAATGGGAGAGGAGGCCCTTGGTCCCATGAAAACTTGAGGTCCCAGTATAGGGGAATGCTATAGTGGTGAGGCAGGAGTGGGTGAGTAGGTGGAGGAGCACCCACATAGAGGCAAAGGGAAGGGAAAAGAGGAAGATGGGGGATTTGTGGAGGGGTAACTGGGAAGGGGAATATCATTTGAAATGTAAATGAATAAAATGATTAATTAAAAAACTGAAAACAGTTTTAAATATAGCAAGCAGCATATATGAAAAATTATCACATTGTACTATCAAACATAGAAATAAGGAAACATGAAATGAACTCTCAATTTAAATAAGAAGTCTTTAAGACATGAGCGTATTTTAGAAGATAATACTCTTTTTTAATCTCAGTGTCATTCATTTCTGATGCATGTTAAATAATTTTATCCTCGTGATCTGAAAAGGTATTCATGTTTACCCAAAGCAGTACATATAAGGAAGTTTAGGTAATATTTGCATAATAGGAAGGGGATCAGTGAGAGATAAAGATAATACACACACACACACACACACACACACATCAGGTCATCAGGTCAGTAGAATCTGGTGAAACAAAAGAAAAGATACATAGACAGAAAATATTCCAATATACCATTTATATAATCCAAATATTGAAGATAGGTATATCTATAAGATTAATGTTTGTTACTCTCAAATCATATATATTATATTACATCTGTGTTCCCATCAGAAATGTGCATCATTCTATTTATTAAACTTTTCTCCAGAAGATAGATATTAGTAAAAATGGTGAAATAAGGCACTCAAAACAACAACAAAAAACCTTTCAAATTGCAAAAACTGTAAAATATTTTTTTCAGAATATTGGAGATCTAAAGAAAGTTAACAGTAACCCAGACACTATTTTTTTAAGTCTGACTTGATGAACACTGAGCTCTGTGTGGTTTGATTGATTCTGTCCTTGGTCTGTCCTTGTTAGTCTTAAAAATGTTAGCCCATATCTATTGTATCAGAATATATTTAATTTACAAGCTGTCTTTAGTCCACCAAAAGGTTTGTTAGAAGAGCCATTTATAAAGTTTGTTTTATTTTTCCAATTACTGCAACTAGGAGACATTTTGTGGGAAATATTTATAAATAAACACTCCTTACCATTCTTTGATAAAGGATAATAGTACCTGGATCAATCAACAAAGCAAAAACCATGTGATGAAGTTTTGGGAGTGATATATATTGGGACATACGGACTGCAAATTCTCCAATATCCCCTTGCAATTTTAGAAACTCTTATGTATGCAAGGATTCTGAACATGGTCAGGAAAGACTGGAGAAAGCTCAGTTTGCCCTTAAGTACTGAACATATCTGAGGTGAAGGATAGGGCTGTTTCTTCAGTTTCATGGCTGATGGTTCAGGTTACTGTTCCTGGCCTTTTTAAAATCTATGTGGGAAGGGTAGGATTCTTTTTGGTTCTAGATGTTAGGGAAATATTTCTTCAATAATGAACTGTCTACTATGCATGTAGAAAAAAGTCAAAGGTCACACATGAAATAAAACAGATGTTACAAAATTATTTCATATAATAATTCAATAAATAAACAGCCACAAGTATAATCTTGGAGAGGGAGAAAAATATTCCCATATCCTATATTCACCAATTAATTTAACATTTATTTTTTAGATTTATTTATTTTATTGTATGTGTATGAGTATGTTGCCTACATGAGTGTATGGTGCACCACGTTTATGACTGGATGCATCATTTCTGCTAGAAATGGAGTTACGGATGGTTGTGAGGTACAATCTGGATGCTGGGAACTGAACCAGGGTCCTCTGAAGGACCCTGAAGGATAAATGCTCTTAACAGCTGAGTGATTCCTCCAGTTCCTATAATGTCAATCTTTTTCATCAATAAAAAAAGAACTATACAAATAAGAGCAATAAAATAGTAGTTACTTTAAGAAATGAGGTGGTATAAGCAAATACAAAGAAAAGCACTAGAGAATATTGACTGATGAAATTTATTTCTTCAGAAAGATGAACAAAATTAATGATCCTTAGATAGACTGATTATGAAAGAAGACATAACATATGAAAAATTGGAATAATAGTGCAGTGTTATGACTGGTATTACAGAAATGAATGGGGTTATAAAAGACTAACATACATTAACCATTCAGATAACCAGGGTGAAATAAACAGATGTCTAATACAAAATGTTATACACAAAATATTAAAAGGGAGTAAAGATTTGTTATCAGTACATTCATAGTTGAAACCTTTGTAACAAAAGACAGATTAATAAGAGAAAGGCATGAAATGTTACTTGATATCAATTGTAAGCGACATACAGGGTCTTTAGAAACAAATTCTCAAATAGGGCATGATGAAATGAGACTGTAATCTGAGCATTTAGGGGTATGATGTGGGAGGAATAAAAGTTTAAGGCCAGTTTTAACTCTCTAGTTAGACTGCCTCAACTAAACAAAACTGATACCAAACCAAAATCATTTAGATGAACAATAAATACCCAAAAGAAACAGTATAATATCAAAAGCATTATATACACTTATATGGAATTATACCAGAAATGTAAAGTGGGTGATAAAATGCATGTGAAATCTCAGTAGATTAAACTCAAAACAAAACAAAGAAAAACAGGTGACATGATCCAACATATGCAAATGGTTAAAAAAGGCACCTCACAAACAGAAGACTGTGGAAAATTAGTAAAAGGTATCTGTAAAAACTCATAATTAATATATTTTGAAAATCTAATTCAATGCTAGAGGTTAAGAACACTGGCTACTCTTCTAAAAGTTGAGAGTCAAATTCTTAGCAACAATATGGTTGCTAATGATTATATATAAATGGATCTAATGCTCTCTTCTGGCATACAGGTGTACACGAAGAGAATATATATATATATATATATATATATATATATATATATATATATATATGACAACAATTCAATTTACAACCACAACAAGAAGGATAAGCTACTGAAAAAATAAAATTTTGTAGTTGGAGAAATGGCTTAGAAGTAATTGTTCACAGGTTCACTTTTCAGTACCCACATAGCAGGTCACAATTATCCAAAAGTCTACTTCCAGGGGTTTCAATGTTTTCTTTTGGCCTCTGCAAGCACCAGATATGCACATAGTGCACATGCACTAATGCAAACAGAAACCCCGAACACATAAAATAGCAGCAATGTAAAATTTCTTACAGGGCTAATTTTAATCAAGGACATGCAAGACTTGGGTGCTGACAACTGTAAAGAACTGTCAAGACATTGAAAGTAGCCTGAATTGATGAGAAGCCTTCTCGTTGGTCATGAACTAAAAGAGGGTATTATTAAAATGGCAGTATCATTCCCCTCAAAATTCCAATTGCTTTTTTGGTACAGGAAATAGGCAAATTCGTTCTACAATTTATATTGAAATGTAAGAGAGATACCCAGCCAAATTATTATTTTAAAATGTTTACAAAAATATTCACACTTCTCAATTTTAAAATTTGCTACATAGCTCAGTAATCAAAACAGTAGCATACTGAAATAAGGACAGAGAAGTGAGCCAAGGACAGATGATGGAAACAGATTACCAACAGAGTTATCTCAAAAAAAGCACATAAATTCTGAAAAATTAATTTTTTCAATGTGTCAATGTTATTAACTAAGAAAATAATAATTTCAACAAAGGAAACCTGGACACCTGGATAGTCCCATGCCTAAAATTAGTTTAGATTCCTAGGCCACATACTACAGAAATGTTCCTCAAAATGGATGAAAGTAGAGCAGGTGGTAGAACACTTGTCTAGGGAAAATGCAAGTGGTCATGGATTCAATCCCCAGTATCCATTCCCACAACACGCATAACAGAAATATCAAGTGTCCAACCATACGGGTAAAAACCCCATGGCTACTAGAATAAAATAACTGCAAATCTTCTGAAGTTGGATTAGTCAATGATTTTTTAAATATTACATCAAAAGGACAGAAATCAAAGGAAATAGAAAAACTGAACTTCATCAAAATTAAAAAAAAAAAAGTTTGTGATTCAAAAGATGCTATTAAGAAAATGAAAAGTTCCACACAGAATAGGTGGAAATATTTGCAAGTTCTTCAATTGACATAGGTTACTTTGCAAATAAAGAACTTTTTAATTCAACAATTAAAAACAGCCAAACTTTGAAAGCACTTGAAAAAATATTCTACTAAGAAGTTATAAAATTATCCAATACATATACGAAATATTGCTTGCTATCTACAAGTAGTAAATTACAGCTACACAGTCTAACACCATACTACCCTTACTAGTCTCAGAAGGTAAAGCAGGGTGAGGCCTGGTTAGGACTTGAATGGGAGACAGCCTTGGAATAGCATATCCTGTACATTTAAAAACATTACAACAAACATAAGGTACTACATGTAGCCCTAGGACAACAGAGAAGAATAGAAGACAATAACAACAATGTAAGGACTTGGAGAACACACATTCCTTTGCATTGGTTGTGGGAACTAAAGTTATCTACTAGGAAGAGTTTAAGCAGCTCTTTTTTTGATTGGATATTCTATTTACATTTAAAATATTATCCCTTTCTGGTTACCTGGCCCTAAGCCCCCTATCCCATCCCCTCCCCTTCCCCCCTGACATTCCCCTACACTGGGAGGTTCAGCCTTGGCAGGACCAAGGGCTTCTCCTCCCATTGGTGCCAAACAAGGCCATCCTCTGCTACATATGCAGCTGGAGGCATGGGTCTGTCAATGTGTAGTTTTTGGGTGGTGGTTTAGTCCCTGAGAGCTCTGGTTGGTTAGTATTGTTGTTTTTATGGGGTTGCAAACCACTTCAGCATCTTCAATCCTTTGTCTAATTCTTCCAGTGGGGATCCTGTTCTCAGTTCAATAGTTTGTTGCTAGCATTCACCTCAGAATTTGTCATGCTCTGGCTGGGCCTCTCAGGAGACAGCCATGTCAGGCTCCTGTCAGCATGCACTTCTTGGCCTCATCAATATTACCTAATTTAGGTGGCTGTATGTATATGGGCTGTATATCCAGGTGGGGCAGGCTCTGAATGGCCGTACTTTCAGTCTCTGCTCCAAATATGTCTCCATATCCTCTCCTCTGAATATTTTTGTTTCCCTTTTAAGAAGGCCTGAAGCACCTACACTTTGGTCATCCTTCTTTTTGAGCTTCATGTGGTCTGTGGATTTTATGTTAGGTAATTCGAGCTTTTGGACTAATATCAACTTATCAGTTCATGTATACCATGTGTGGATTTTTGTGATTGGGTTACATGAATCAAGATGATATTTTCTAGTTCCATCCATTTGCCTATGAATTTCATGATGTCATTGTTTTTGATAGCTGAATAGTACTCCATTGCGTAGATGCACCACATTTTCTGTATCCATTCCACTGTTGAAGGGTATCTGGGTTCTATCCAGCTTCTCACTATTATAAATAAGGCTGCCATGAACAAAGTGGAGCATGTGACTTTGTTGTATGTTAGAGCATAATTTGGGTATATGCCCAAGAGAGGTATAGCTGGGTCCTCAGGTAGTACTATGTTCAATGTTCTGAGGAACCTCAATAATGATTTCCAAGTGGTTTTCCCAGTTTGCAATCCCACCAACAATGGAGGAGTGTTCCTCTTTCTGCATATCCTAGCAAGCATCTCTTGACACCAGTGTTTGATCTAAACCATTATGACTGATGTGAGGTGGAATCTCAGCGTTGTTAAGATATGCATTTCCTTGATGACTGAAGATGTTTAGCATTTCTTTAGGTGCATCTTAGTCATTCGATATTCCTCAGCTGAGAAATATTTGCTTAGCTCTTATACTCCTTTTTAATAGAATTACTTGGCTCTCTGGAGTCTAACTTCTTGAGTTCTTTGTATAATTTGGATATTAGCCCACTATAGCATGAAGGATTGGTAAAGATCTTTTCCCAATCTGTTGGTTGCCCTTTTGTCCTAATGACATTGTCCTTTGCCTTACAGAAGCTTTGTAGTTTTATGAGGTCCCATTTGTCATTCTTGATCTTGAGCATAAGCTATTGGTGTTTTTGTTCAGGAAATTTTCCCCAGTGTCCATATGTTCCAGACTCTTCTACAATTTTTATCCTATTAGTTAGATATTAGTTAGAGTTTATCTGGATTTTTTTTTTGTGGAGGTCCTTGATCCACTTGGATTTAATGTTAGTACAGGGTGTTACTAATGGGTCAATGTAAGTTCTTCTACATGCTGGCCTCCAGTTGAACCAGCACCATTTGTTGAAAAGGCTGTCTTTTTTCCACTGGATGATTTTAGCTTCCTTCATTTCTATTCCACCGATTTACCTGCCTGTCTCTGTACCAATACCATACACCTTTTTATCACTATTTCTCTGTAATAAATGCAGCTTGAGGTCAGGGACGCTAATTTGCCCATTTGCCCAGAAGTTCATTTATTATTGAGGATAGTTGTTGCTATCCTGGATTTTTTGTTATTCCAAATGAATTTGCAAATTGCTCTTTTTAACTCCATGAAGAAATGAGTTAGAATTTTATGGGGATTACATAGAATCTGAAGATTGCTTTTGGCAAAATGGCCATTTTTACTATATTAATCCTGCCAATCAGTGATAATGGGAGGTCTTTACATCTTCTGAGATCTTCAATTTCTTGCCTCAGAATCTTGAAGTTCTTGTCATACAGATCTTTCACTTGCTTGGTTACAGTCACACTGAGGTATTCTATGTTATTTGTGACTATCGTGAAGGGTGTAGCTTCCTTAATTTCTTTCTCAGCCTGTTTATCCTTTGAGTAGAGGAATTCTATTGATTTGCTTGAGTTAATTTCATACCCAGCCATTTTGCTGAAGTTGTTTATCAGGCTTAGTAGTTCTGTCTTGGAATATTTGAGGTCACTGAAGTATACTATCGTATCATCTGCAAGTAGTGATATTTTGACTTCTTCCTTTCCAATTTGGATCCCTTTGACCTCCTTTCATTGTATGATTGATCTGGCTAGGATTTTGAGTACTATATTGAATAAGTAAGGAGAGAGTGGGCATCCTTATTTAATTCCTGATTTTAGTGGGATTGCTTCAAGTTTCTCTCCATTTAATTTAATGTAGGCTATTGGATGCTGTATATTGCTTTTACTATGTTTAGATATGGGCATTGAATTCCTGATCTTTCCAAGACTTTTATCATGAAGGAGTGTTAAACTTGTCAAATGTTTCTCAACATCTAATGAAATGATAATGTGTGTTTTTTTCTTTAAGTTGGTTTACATAGTGGATTATGTTGATAGATTTCATTATATTGAACCATCTTTGCATACCTGGGATGAAGCCTACTTGATCATGATGGATGATCATTTTGATGTGATCTTGGATTCAGTTTGTGAGAATTTTGAGTATTTTTGCATCAATATTCATAAGGGAATTTGGTCTGAAGTTCTCTTTGTTGAGTCTTTGTGTCCTTTAGATATAAGTGCAATTTTGGCTTGATAGAAGGAATTGGGTAGTGTTCCTTCTGTTTCTCTTTTAAGAGATGTTAAGGATATTAAGGACTAGTGATTGTTTTTTCCTGTTATTTTTGTTGTTAGAGATGGAATTATGTTTCTGTGTCTCTCTTCTTTTGGTTTGCGAAGAGATTACTTTCTTGCTTCCAGTAGGGTATAGTTTCCCTCCTTGCATTAGAGTTTTCCATCTATTATTCTTTGTAGGGCTGAATTTGTAGAATGATACTGTGTAAATTTGGTTTTGTCACGGAATATCTTGGTTTCTCCATCTATGTTAATCAAAAGTTTTGCTGGATATAATAGCCTGGGCTGGCATTTGTGTTCTCTTAGGGTCTGTATGACATCTGTCCAGTATCTTTTGGCTTTCATAGTCTCTGTTGAGAAGTCTGGTGTAATTCTCATAGGTCTGCCTTCATATGTTACTTGACCTTTCTCTCTTACTGCTTTTAATATTCTTTCTTTGTTTTGTGAATCTGGTGTTTTGACTAATATGCAATGGGAGGAATTTCTTTTCTGGTCCAATCTATTTGGAGATCTGTAGGCTTCTTGTATATTTATGGGCATCTTTTTCTTTAGGTTAGGGAACTTTTCTGCTATTTCTTTTCTGCTATAATTTTGTTGAAGACATTTACTGGACCTTCAATTTGGGAATCTTCTATTTCTTCTATACCTGTTATCCTTAGGTTTGATCTTATTGTGTCTTGGATTTCCTCGATGTCTTGCATTAGGAGCTTTTTGCATTTTATCTTATGTTCGATGGTTGCATTAATGTTTCCTCTGATATATTCTGCCCCTGAGATTCACTCTTCTATCTCTTGTATTTTGTTGGTGATGCTTGTGTCTATGACTCCTGATCTCTTTCCTAGGTTTTCTATCTCCAGGTTTGTCTCTCTTTGTTCTTTCTTTATTGTTTCTATTTCCATTTAAATCCTCAGTGGTTTTGTTCACTTCCCTGACCTTTTTGTTTGTGTTCCTTAATTCTTTAAGGAATTTTTGTTTCTGCTTTAAGGGCTTCTACTTGTTTACCTGTGTTGTCCTGTATTTAGTTAAGGGAGTTATGTCCTTTTTAACATTCTCTATCATTATCATGAGATGTGATTTTAAATCCAAATCTTGCTTTTCCATTGTTTTGGGATATCCAGTATATGCTTTGTTGGGAGAATTGGGCTCTGGTGATGCCAAATAGTCTTGGTTTCTGTTATTTAGTTTCCTGTGCTTGCCTCTAGCCATCAGTTTGTCTCTGATGTTAGCTTGTCTTGCTGTCTCTGACAGTGGCCTGACTCTTCTGTAAGCCTCGTTGTCAGCTCTCCTGTAGTCCTCTTTTCTTTCAGTTAGATCTGTTACCAGAGAACTACTCCTGGGTTTGTGTGTCCTGAAGCCTCTAGACACATAGCTTGGAGCTTCTCTCACCTTTGTCATCACTCCAGGTGTCTGACTTTTAGCTCTGGGCTCAAGCAGAAACTGGAAGGCTCCTACCCCTGTCTGCTCCTAGGTTCCTGAGCCCAAAGGGTACAGAAGGCACTAGACAGGTTCCTCTTGGGTCAGAAATGTGGGCAGAAGTGGTGCTCTCCCCTGATCTCTCAGGATTGTCTACACTTCTGAGAGTTCAGCTCTCTCCCCCACAGGATTTGGGTACAGAGAACTGTGGGAGCAGTTCAGCTCCAGGCAGAGCCCGAAACTGGAAGTGTCCTGTCCTAGACAACTTCTGCCTTTCTGTGTCCTGAGGCCACCTGGCAGGTAGCATGGAGCAGAAGATTTGATCTTACCTCTACTCTCAGGTGTGTTGGTGCTCCTAGGGACTAGCTTTTGGCTCTTGGAGCAGGCAGCTTAGCAGCTCTTTTAAAACGTAAAACATAAACTCAACTGTATGACTCAACAATTACATGGTTGAATCATATTAATTTGCTTGGGCTGCCATATCAAGTTATAGCACCAACTGTGTGGCTTAAACAACAGCAATACAATGTTTGCGTGGTTCTGAAGGTTGGATTATTGACATCCATGCCCACCATGATTGGTTTTCTCTGATTTTTTTCTCCATGACTTTAAGGGGCCCACCTTTTTCTCATTTCCTCTCACTGTGCATCCAGTCTGGTGTCTCTTTCTCTGTAGGAGAACAGCAATTAGGCTGAAACCATTAATTTCTTTCAAACTTCTACCTTTCATACAGAAATACGCTGAGATTGCTGTGGATAGGATCTTAAGTTTTGAATTTATTGAGACATATTTTCACTTCCTAACACACACACATGCACACACACACACACACACACACACACACACACAGACAGAGAGAGAGAGAGAGAGAGAGAGAGAGAGAGAGAGAATAATGATTATCTCCTTCATTATTTCCTATTTACAGAGAATTGTCATAGTGAAATACTTATGAAGTTTCCCCTAAAGGTATAAACTTAAACTGTGATGATCATACAACTAAAATACGGGGTCTTACTTTATTTTGTATAAGAATAATTGTGAAAATTCTATCGAGAAAACATCCATCAAGAAGGGGTTTGCAACTTCATAAGAACAACAACACCAACAGCCAGAGTTCCCAGGAACTAAACCACCATCCAAAGTGTACACATGCACAGACCCACCACTCTAGCTGCATATGTAGAAGAAACCCTTGTTGAGCATCAATGGGAGGAGAAGCACTTGGTCCTGCCAAGGTTTGACTGCCCCTGAGTATAGGAGAATGCCAGAGCAGGGAAGTGGGAAGGGGTGGGTGGTTGGGTGGGGGAACACTCTCATAGAAGCAGAGGGAGGGGGGATAGAATAGGGGATTTATGGATGTGAAAACAGGAAAGAGGATTACATTTGAAATGTAAATAAAAATATCCAATAAAAATAACGTAATCAAGAATATTGATTGGGGGAAATTATATAATAACCATTAGTTTTTTTTTTGTTTTTTTTTTGTTTTTTTTATTAACTTGAATATTTCTTATATACATTTCGAGTGTTATTCCCTTTCCCGGTTTCCGGGCAAACATCCCCCCCCCCCTCCCCTTCCTTATGGTGTTCCCCTCCCAACCCCTCCCCCATTGCTGCCCTCTCCCCAACAGTCTAGTTCACTAGGGGTTCAGTCTTAGCAGGACCCAGGGCTTCCCCTTCCACTGGTGCTCTTACTAGGATATTCATTGCAACCTACGAGGTCAGAGTCCAGGGTCAGTCCATGTATAGTCTTTGGGTAGTGGCTTAGTCCCTGGAAGCTCTGGTTGGTTGGCATTGCTGTACATATGGGGTCTCGAGCTCCTTCAAGCTCTTCCAGTTCTTTCTCTGATTCCTTCAACAGGGGTCCTGTTCTCAGTTCAGTGCTTTCCTGCTGGCATACGCCTCTGTATTTGCTGTATTCTGGCTGTGTCTCTCAGGGCGATCTGCATTCACATTTTGATCATCCGTCTTGGAGTTTCATTTGTTCTAGGCATCTAGGTAATTCAAGCATTTGGGCTAATAGCCACTTATCAATGAGTACATACCATGTATGTCTTTCTGTGATTGGGTTAGCTCACTCAGGATGATAGTTTCCAGTTCCAACCATTTGCCTACGAATTTCACAAAGTCATTGTTTTTGATAGCTGAGTAATATTCCATTGTGTAGATGTACCACATTTTCTGTATCCATTCCTCTGTTGAAGGGCATCTGGGTTCTTTCCAGCTTCTGGCTATTATAAATAAGGCTGCGATGAACATAGTGGAGCACGTGTCTTTTTTATATGTTGGGGCATCTTGTGGGTATATGCCTAAGAGAGGTATAGCTGGATCCTCAGGCAGTTCAATGTCCAATTTTAGTGAGGAACCTCCAGACTGATTTCCAGAATGGTTGTAGCAGTCAGCAACCCCACCAACAATGGAGGAGTGTTCCCCTTTCTCCACATCCTCGCCAGCATTTGCTGTCACCTGAGTTTTTGATCTTAGCCATTCTCACTGGTGTGAGGTGAAATCTCAGGGTTGTTTTGATTTGCATTTCCCTTATGACTAACGATGTTGAACATTTCTTTAGGTGTTTCTCAGCCATTCGGCATTCCTCAGCTGTGAATTCTCTGTTTAGCTCTGAACCCCATTTTTTAATAGGGTTATTTGTCTCCCTGCTGTCTAACTTCTTCAGTTCTTTGTATATTTTGGATATAAGCCCTCTATCTGTTGTAATAACCATTAGTTTTAAAGAGGACAGATGCCACATGCCTGTCAGGGTCCAGTGTTTGTTTGTCTTTTTCTTTGGTTTCTGTTTTTTGGGTTGTTTGTTTGTTTTGACTTTAGAGTAGTTGCTGCAAACATGATTCCCTATGAATTTGACCAAGGAAGCATTTCAGAATGAACTAGACAACAATATACACCTTATGTCAACCAAGTGTTGTTGCTGACAGCTCACTGTCTTTAGGACAATAACATCTTTCTAAGCTATTATTTTTTCCTTTTTCCCCCAAATGCATATTCTAGCTCTGTTGATTGCTACCAACTATGTGGTAGTTCTTTTACTTGAAACTCTCAACTTTTCCCTTTCTCAGCATCATGAACCAACCTCAGTATATCTTTTTCCTATTCATCACAAACATCATGAAACCCCTCCCAAGAGTTGTCATTAGTTTTAGGATTACCAAATGTTAAAATTCAAATCTCTTATGGAAATTTAAAAGAAGATAACTGCATAGAATCTTAAATAGATCCTAGCCGAAAAATCTAGAAGCGAGCTCTTCACTCTTCCATGTACAAAAACTCAAGAAATCACTTGGAGAGTATATGAAGAGATTCAGTGGTATTTCCTACGATGGTCTTATATATTTGGGATCTCCTAGGCTGGTATCTATTCATAATTCATGAATCTAGAAAATTAATCTGCAAATCTATTCTATGCTGATCAATGTTTTGGAGACATACTACATTTAATTAAACTTGTAACAAAATAGCAGGAAGAATGTGTAAACATATTTGTTGCTATAAAGTTCAGTCCAAAGGATGGTGATTATGTGATTTACTGTCTGAAGTGACACTTATTAGATTGAAAAGGGGAAGTACTGTTAATCTAGGGTAAAGGATGTAAACCGTGACTCTCCAGGACAAAACAGTCATGTGGTCATTTTACCTATAACTCAGACAGTCATTGCCATTGTCCAGTGCATCTCCTATCACAGTCTCAGAGAAACCGAACTAATAATTTATAGGTTTATAGTATGTGAGAACTACACACCGATAGAAAAAGTTAGTTCTGCCTATTGCTGAATCTACTCTAGAGGAAAAAGCGGGAGCAGTGCAGCATAATAGATTTATTAATAACAATATTAGTATGTTCCTCAAGCCAGCATATTACCTTTTTTGGATGGAATTTCTGGCTTTTCCTTTTAAAGGTCAATTTTTCCTAACTAATACAATCAGACACAGAAAAAACTAATCAGACCTGGAATTTTATTCTTATTCCATGAAGTGATACCCTAGTTACTTGGACACATCTGCCTCAGCCATATCTGGGTGTATAGCTATGGAACTTAATTTCCATTTATTAAGTAATAAAAATGAAATTACCTTTAACAATGAAACAGATGCAGATCTGTACCTTCCTGTCTTTATTACAGATTGATAGCAATCTCATACTGTACTGCTTAATGCACAATTATATTAAAGTTAGGTATAATTTATAGCAAAAATATATTATTAAGTAGTATCAAAGAGTTTGTGTGGCAATTCAGGACTGCCAGATTTTTTGCAAGCTTGGCTGGTGATCAGTAAAACAGATGAATAGCAACTGGATAAAAGCACTGAGCCTATGATTGGAGGAAATAGAGTGTCAGTTCCTGTGATAGGCAGGTGAGAGTGACACTCTTCATCAGAACTTAGTTTAGATGCAGCAAGCAACCTGTAAGCACTCACTTATAAGTATACCAGCTAAGTAGTAAATGCCAAGCCAAATGCAATTTAGAAAATAGCACGTGTAAGCCTTTCTGAGAGCACATCATAATAATAGAAGAGGAAGTCTTGCCCAAGTAACACCAAGAATATTAAGAACACAAAGGATTTGCTGATACAGTATTCTGTAAATGTGCTCAGAGGAAAGAAAAATGAAAATTGTCTGCTTGGTCAGAAACACTAAAGCTAGCAGAGAAAATACAGGGAGGCTGAACAAACAGGACTGTCTGGTTTATCCAAGTAAATCATTTTATGAAGTTAGCTTTGAAAGTCATTGCTTTTATTCATTTGATGCCTGACTTTAAAATGAATACTTGAGGAATTCTTATAACACTAAAGACTGAAAAGGAAATAAAGCTAAATTATATAAGGATATCAATAAAAAGTTTGGAAGAGTCAAGTAAACTTAATTTATGGAATGATAAAATTAAACACAAACCATGAAAAATAAAACTGACACAGTCCCTTTAGAAAGCTCTAAATGCCTATACTTCTACTCTACCACTACCAACACTGAGAGATGCTTAACCAAAAGTCCTTACCCATGGCTGCTACTTTAGCCTACCTAACTTTCTGTAACAAAGATCCATGTGACTTAAAAATCAGCAGAAATCTATTGGTCCACAGTTCTGTGGGTAAGAAAGTGGAAGGATAAGGCATCAAGATTTGCTCTCTGCTTCATAAAGGCTACTTTCTCAGTGCATTCTTATATGATGAACCCCCTTTGTATAGGGCACTAGTCCCATTCATGAGAAGCCTAAATCAGTTTCCCAAGACTGAAACTGTTATTAACCATTGTCTTGGAAATCAGATTTTAATACAATATTTGAGGGGACACAGACATTCAGGCCAGGCTTTCAGGACTTCCTTTGCCCCCGTTCTTTGTCCCATGATATCACCATTTGGGAAAGGACTGATTCTTTCTCTCTTAAACTGTAGCAATAATACCCATTCCCTCACACAACAGAATAGCTATTTTCTCAACCCCATGGAAAATTCAATGGTCTCAGCTGGTTTCAGTCAAAATGCAATTGAATTATGTGTTAATAATGAACAGCCCCCAAATCTTGGATGACTCACACATGGAGTTTGCTTCTTTAATATCTAAAGCCTTTTGCTGGTCAATGCAACCATATGCCAGGAAATGATGAGCCCTCAGGATCCTGCATTCTTACAGCCGTGCCATGAATGACTCTGAGCTTGTCACTGAAAGTAAAGATTGAATAGGAAAATTTTACTGACCATCAAGAAGAGATGCTCATTACTTCTTATGGACTGTTACCAACAGAATTCATGGCCTCATTATTGTCAACTAGCTCAGTAGGATATTTACAAATACTAGAAGTAACCATTAAAAAGTTTTCCTTGATAAAAGAAAGTATGAAGAACAAGAAAGAAGCACCCCTGACCATGGTCTATGCTTCAGATTCCTGCATTGAGGTTCCTGCCTTGAGTTTCTGCTTTGACTTTTCACAGAGACTGTTGGCAGAATGCCCAGTGTCTGCACAAGTTCAGTATAGATGGGTTCCCAGCACTGAGAGTGAGAAATAAGACCATGAGCTCCCATACCTCACTAAGCTATGTGTAATTGATAGCTTCTGGCAAAGAAAAATTCCTGGGGCACTGCATCTTTTTTTTCTATAATGCAAAAACCTAGAGCACAAAAGCAGAGTGTAAAAATCCATGGGAAGTTTTCAAAAATCATCTTGTTTCATCAGGGTACCATAATATCACATTAGGCCTGGGTGTGGTGGCACACGTTTCATACTTGGACAGTTGAGGCAGGAGGGTTGTAAATTTGTAGCCACTATATGCCTCATACTGAACCTTTGTTTCACAATTATAATAACATATTATATAATATCTAGAAAATTGTATTCATTGTGTGAATATCAAAACCAGTTGTTTTGGGTTTGTTGTTTTGTTTTGTTTTAATAAAGAAACCTCACTGTTCTTTAAAACTTAACTAATTTGCTTACTAAAAATAAAAGAAACCTGTCAAATATGTCAATGTGGCATTGAGACCCATTACTCCTCTACAGAACTAGAAAGGTTAAAGCAGGAAGATTGCAACTGTGAGACTAACTTGATTTACACTGCAAGACTCTATCTCAAACCAAAGCAAAAGGTTGGAGGTTGGATTTGAGGAATCTAGAAAATTAATTACTTTGGAGTATTTGTTATAAAACTTCATGCAGTGTGTAACTATGGTTTAGAAATTAAAGCAAAAAGCTGGGATCTAAGTCTAGCTTTCTGAATACAACACATTTTAGATTGGCTGTACCTAAATATGTGATATTCTTTGAGAAACTCTCCTGCCAGATGCATTTATATAGAAACAATCAGGCACTGAAATTCTAAAAAATTATTTGGAAGACTTAATATAAGGAATATGTATTTGATGAAGGCTCAGGGAAGCACTTTAAATGCTGGCAACATGAAAAGCAGTTTTGTACACCATGAACTTAGTAAGAAGCGATGTTCAGAGATTTACCTACGGAACTGCACACCTTACCCTCTCAAATATTTATCCTGCCAAATTTAATTGGACTGAAGCAGTTAAAACCTTTCAAGCATGGGAGCCAGTAATTGCTTGTAATTCATAAAGAGGATTATGCACATGCTACAGTTCCAAAGAAACTACCTGCCTGTGAAGAAGCATGGTTATAATAAAATGTTCTACAAATATGCACTTTTGAATAGTCTACTTCCCTACAGGGATAACACAAGCATTAAAGCCCTGGGGAAAGTGGCATTGAGAAGAGTGGCACATGCTCATCCTAGAATACACAATGTTGAGAGTCACAGTCTATCTGTAAATTCATACAGCAAGTATCAAACTTCATTTTGGAACCTCATCTGGCTGTCAGATGATTGACCCAGCAAGCTCTGTAAAAATGAACAAGACCTACCTCTTGATCTTCCAAGTTGACAAGTTCTCCAGAGGTTTCCAGTGGTTGATATTTTCATTTGTAATATTTGGATTTGATAATAGGAGACATATGATTTTTCTCTCTGTCCCAGCAAACTGACACAGAGTTCTAAATCCTTTGGAGATTCCTAATGCCTTTTGCCTTAATGAGATGACATTTGAGCAAGTGAAGTGAGCCATCAAAAGCATAAGCCCTGTATAGAACCTGGAAATATAAGCCATCTCCAGGAAGAAGAGAATAGCTGAAGGGGAGTAAATAAAAAATTATATCTGTGTGGTATAGCCTACAAAAAAGCCTCACACTGGAGCAGTCATCTGTCTCTCTCTCTCTCTCTCTCTCTCTCTCTCTCTCTCACACACACACACACACACACACACACACACACACACACACACTTCCAGAATAGAGAACACATACATAGTCCTTGAGGCCAGTATCTTCCAATTTCTTTTGTATTCTCTGGGATATATCATTTCATATAAATCAGCATATATAAGCAAAGTACATCTCTGAGTCCTCCTCAGCCTCTTTAGTAAATCATCAAGTCCAAGAAGGTAATCTCAGAACTGCTGGTTCACAATTAAATTAGATAAATTGGGAGTAACCAAACATAATTCTCTTAGCATAGCAAATAGTTGGTTAGTTTATTGAGACTTGATCTGTGGGGTCTGAACTAATTCTGACTAGAATAGAATTATAGGGTACCAAGAGAACTGGTTTGTGGGAAAAAATTTGACATATTTTGGTGACCTGAAATGTTTTAAGAGTCTTAAGGTCAAATAACACCCACTCCCCATCTATTCCAACTTATATACACCCAAGGTCAAAATGATGAGGCAAATGAGGTAGATATGGTGTTCCATAGGTCCTCTAGTAAATATTTTCAAGGTTTTTTGTTTATTATTTGTTTATTTATGTTGAGAGTAAATAAATCATTGTCCAATGACAGTTCATTGTATAGCTGGTAGACTTATCTATAATTCTATGAGATAAATTCTATAAAAATAGGAATAAATAGACTCTGTATCCTACGAAGATGAAATATTTTATATGTGGCAACATAAAGCCATGGGAGCATTCATTCAAACTGAGAAACTAATGACGTCACTGAAACAACATTCCAAAATGCTTTTTTAGAAATGGACAAAGAAGATTTAAGTACATCAGCAATGGAGATACCATACTCAAGCATCACAGAAAACACCACAGATTTGAAATGATGTGCAAGACATTCACAATGGTAGTGAACATTGAAGCATTCACTACACATCTGTAGAGATTTCATTCTTCAGGAAAGAAAAAAAATATGCTTCCCCACAAGTAATGACTCTTTATTTCACCATAACTCCAGAATGTATGGGTGTGCAAGATTATTGCCCAGATTAAACACACAGTCGGTATCATTCCTAACCTAAAATTAATTCTCAGGCCACAGAGAGGATCTTCATTGTGGGGGCCTGGAAATTATGTTCAATTTGTTTCCTTTAGTCATCAGTGGAAATAGGTGATAAAAGATAACAATTATACATGTCAAGGACAACTAGCCTGAGGAGCAGCCATAGGATTTAGGAGTCCACACTCAAAACCAAACAAAAACCAAACCAACAAAACAACAAAAACAAAAAGCAACAAGTAAAATTTTTCTGGTGTTGGAAGCTGGAATTCACCTGGAAAAAAGACGTATATTCATCTATCAATGAGTCTGTATACTTTATGTATTCATAGATTAATTTGGTTCACCCATTTCCAATCTACAGAAGTGACCTTCACCAAATCTGAATATGGATTTTCTCCTGACTTCTTTTCTATAATGTGCATTGCTCTGAGGCTGTACTTTTATCTTCTGACAGAGGAACGTGATGTTTTCTGATAAAGACACCAGGAATAAAGGAACTTGAACTGCTGTTTGTTCTTTTGAGTTTAACTATAAACAATATTCCATAAAAAGTATGTCAAATGACAGGCATGCATGTCTCTCTGATGGCCTAGTCTATCAAAGAACAGAAGTGATTAAACAAATATCCCGCTGTTCCACGACTGTTGAATAAAAACCCAATTTCAATGTGACCATCATGTAAGCTCTGTAGTGACGGCTGTTTTTCATTCTCACCGTATTCCAACCTCAGGAACATAACCCCTCTAAATCCAATGCTCCTTGTTTGCTGAATTAAAGATGTGCTTTATGAGTGTTCAAATCTTTCTTCTCTAAATTCAAGGCATCTGTAAGTCAAGTGTTGACCACTCGAACTTAAATGACAACCATGCCTAGAAGCCCTCAATGGAGGAAGAGTGTAAAAGAAAAAAAAAAAGAAAAGAACATGTGGACATGGCACATACAAGGACTGAGGCTTGAAGATGGTGTCCTAGTTTGCTTCCTCTGGCAACTTGGGGGGAAAACATGTTTATTTGGCTTGCAAGTTGCTATCACTGATGACTGAGGGCAGCAACTCAAGCAGGAGCAGAGGCAGGAGTCATGGAGTTATACTGTTTACTGGCTTCCTTTCCATTGCTGGTTTAGCCAGCTTTCTTTTATAACCCCGGTCCATGTGTCCAGGGATAGCAGGAACCATATTGAACAAGATCCTCCTATGTTCTTCATTAAGAAAATATTTCCCACAGGCTTGCCTACAGGTCAGTGTCATGAAGGCAATTTTTCTTGTGTGTGTGTGTGTGTGTGTGTGTGTGTGTGTGTGTGTGTGTGTGTGTATATTTGTTATTTTATTTTCCATTAATTCATTTTATTTATTCACTTTAAGACCCCCAGCCCTTTTTTCCAGTCCCCCCTCACATAGGCCCTCCTCCTGCCTACCTCCCCTTCTAGTCTGAGAAGGAAGACTCCTGAGTACAAACCCACCCTGACACAGCAAGTTGTTGTAAGCCTAAGCACATTCCTCTCCCACTGAGGCCAGATAAAGCAGGCCAGTTAGGGGAACAAGAGTCATAGGCAGGCAACAGATTCAGGGACAGCCCCAGTTCCAATTGTTGGGAGCCCCACATGAAGACCAAGTTACACATCTGCTACATAAATGTAGGTCTAGCCCATGTGTGCTCCTTGGTTGATGGTTCAGAATCTGGGAGCCCCCAAGCATCCAGTTTAGTTAACTCTCTTGTAGAGACTCTATTCCCTTCAGGTACCTGAATCTTTCCCCAAACTCTTCCATGAGCTTCCCTGAGCTCTGTCTCATGTTTGGTTGTAGGCCTCTCTGCATCTGTTTCTGTCAGCTGCTGAATAGAGACAATGGAGGGATTTTCTAAACTGAGGTTCCACTTTCCCAAATGACCTAAGCTTGTTTCAAGATGAATTTTTTAAAAAAATTAACCAGCGCTGATATCACTATTACATTAAAGTTACTCAGGGGTATACTGTGAAACCTGTCTCAAAAAAAAAACAAACACCAGAAAGTGAAGAAGGTATCCAACTGGTTTTGGGTTATCATAATGAAGAGCCACTAATTATAAGCAGTTCACACTCACAAATCGAGAGATAGGACTGATCTGTAGCAGATGAAGAATTTTATTTCCTAATTGCAAATGTCAATGAATGTTATCAGAGTGGTGATGAGAAAAGAAAAATTCCAAATTTTCTGTTGCTCAAAGACATGTCAAAAGATGGTCATGCCTGCCTCTCTACTTTTCTTGCCTGCAACAATCTCTGTAACCTTCTAACCTCCTATTGTTTTTGTCCACTTCCAAAAATTAGCACTGCATAATTGAGAAAAAGATATCCTTCTTTTTCAGTCTCTTTTTTTCAATACATAGAGATGTTTATTTGAATAAGATTTCAATACTCTTTACATTAACTTCCATATTAGGGAGGTCTTTTACAATTATTCAGTGGCTGAGGTGGACTGTAGTATAGTTAAGCAATTTCAAGTTAAGGGTAGCAATTGTGGCAAACATTGTAGGTAAAATGGTACATGTCATGGTGAATACTTACCTGCCAAAGGAACAACAGACCCATCTCTTTCAGTGTTCTCTGTGTGTGTGTGTGTGTCTCTCTCCATCTCTGTCTGTATCTCCCCTGTCTCTCTTTCCCTCTGTCTCTCTGTCTCTGTCTGTTTGTCTGTCTCTCTGTCTCTGTCTCTGTCCCTGTCTGCCTCCCTCCCTTACTCCCTCCCTTTCTCTCTCCTCCCCTTCTCTCTCTCTCTCTCTCTCTCTCTCTCTGTGTGTGTATGTGGTGTAAAATGCAATCTGCTTGAGGTTTATTTCTTTCCTTATTTTCATATTCCCAACTAAGTTTGGTATTTCGAGCAAAAATGATAATTAGAAAATTAGTAGGGAAGCCTATAGGATAAAAATAGAATAAATCAAAGATTCCATGACTATGAATGGCCAATAATACAAAGGCCAGGTTTCTATGAATATCCAGGTCTCCTCAGATTGCTTTTCCAAATCTAATAATAAGAATAGTGCTGGGATCCTAATTTGTATGCTGTGATTGATGCTGCATATAACCTAATCATATACAGGCTTTGAGAAAGGATGAGTGAGACAGGTGGTTGAGATGAAAATAGATATTCTTCCTCAAAATGGAATTCTCTTTGTTTTGTGTGTTCTTCTTGGTGGTATGTGTGATGGACAACTAGCTTTTGAGCCTCTTTCGCCTAGAGATGCTCTTTGGCCCATCCCCCATTCTCAATGTTCTGGAGCAACTGAGTTTTCCAACTGGGATGCTTTGCACTCATACAAATGACAGAATTTGAGAGTCTTTGATGGAAAAAACTTGAGAAAAAAGTCAGTAACTTAATTTTGCTTCATTTGTTTTCCAAGTGGACAAATCCTAGAGAAAACTGCTGGGTAAAAATAACAGCATCTTCATTGACTGCTTTGAAGCTAACCATTTTAGACAACTCAGTAAAAATAGCAAAGCTATCTCTCTTTAGAACATTCACTACTACAGAATTTATAACTCATTCACTGCTTCCAGAATTATGTAAGGCAGGAGGCCTGTGGCCCTCCCGAGGGACTAACCATCCCCCTCTTCTCTAATTGTCATCTACCTTTGCATAATAACTGCCCCCCCATCTTCCATTTATGATTCTATCCATAGCACAGATTTTGGTTTTTTTTTTTTTGGTTCTTTTTTTTTTCGGAGCTGGGGACCCGAACCCAGGGCCTTGTTTTCCTAGGTAAGCGTCTACCACTGAGCTAAATCCCAACCCTTTTGCAGCCTTTTTAATAATTCTTTTTTTAAATTCATTAGATGGCTAAATAGGGGTTAAAAATAAATAGTGTTGTATCATTCCCTGACTAATTCATTGCATCTTTTTCATTGGGCTTAACACTGGATAGATACATTTTTTGCTTGTCTTGCAACTTTTGAAAATCACTTAAGATATTTTGTCTATTTATATCAAAATAATCCAAATAATAATCCATACTTCACCACTTTTATAAAAATTAAATAATGATAACTTGAACATACTTAAAATGCTTACTGTCATACCGTAAGCTCTCAATATTTGCTTCCTTTTAGGTTTTCTATGGTTATCGAAGAACACTGGAGATTGAATGATTTGAAAATAAAATACATTTACTTAGATTCCCATTCCTAAAGAATGAGAAGTCTAGGAATATGATGTGAACTCATTTTCTGGTGAGGACCTTGTGTTGCTGTTGTCTGTGGTGGACATAGCATAGCAAGCAGGCAGATGCAGAAGAGAAACAAAAGAGATAGACAAGGAAGCCAAAATTGTTTTATAGTCATTTCTCTGGGAAGGAGGTAATACATCATACTCATGGAACTGAGAACTCACTTAACAAACTGGCAGTAACCCATACATGAAAGCTCCACTCCAGCATCTACCAGGAGTCCACACAGCTGTCAGCATTGCAACAATGAGGACCATGCCTCAACCTGAGCTTTACTGGGAACAAAACATTCCCCTGTGCTTTATTGTTAGTTACTGTTGTGAATTTACTTATTTTTATTTTTACCCTTTAAGGTGAAAGTAGATTTTTATAAACCAGGACTTTTTCATTGGTGTAAACTATGTACATCTCCTGCATCTCAGTCCAGGGATAATTGCAGAGGAGGTGAGAGGAGTCTACAGGTCTCAGACTTACACACACACACACACACACACACACACACACACACAAATCCAGAGGCAAGTAATAAATGCTATAGAGGGAGAAATAGTGTTCCTCATAGAAGAGCATATCAACTGATTAGCCAATACCAAATGATCAGTCTTGAAAACAAATACATAACAACAGCATTATATAGACTGAGCAGACTGCATTTGGAAACACACACATGTGTATGTAGCTATTATTAATGAAAAACGCCATTGATATGGAAGAACACAAGGAAAGGTATATGTGAGGGTTTAGAGAGATGAAAGGGAAGGGGAGATATTGTAATTATATTATAATCTCAAATAATCAAAGAAATACCATTAAAGTATATAGAATATGAACTAATATTTTATTTGCATTTAATATTTTTTGCAAGATTAAAAAGATCCAACAGGAGTTTTCTAAATCCAGACTCTAAAACATAAGGCCTATGACACTTGTATTTGCAAAAATGGATGGTGTAGATTATTTTTTAAATTTACATATAAAAAATTAGTTTAATTACCAGATTATTAGGATTCCATGATGTAAGAAAGAAACCTATATAAGTTATTAGGGCAGAGGTGTGTGTGCGTATGTGTTTGTGTGTATTTGTGTGTATGTGTGTGGTAAAATGAATATTAATGATGAAAACATAGATAAAGCATGACTCTGGTTGTTTGCATAAGAACTTTATGAGCATCTTAGTTATAGATAAAGAATCTCAAACCTAGTTTCTAAACAGAAACCTGAAATCCAGTGCCACCTGTATATACATATACTACACAAGGGAGACAAACCAATACAAGACAAATATGGTTCTTTCTCCCCACAAAATTTCTAAGACAAGTTTTGAAAAAATAACCAGAAGTATTGAAGAACTAAAAGGGGAGCTGAATATTATGGTAGTCCTTCAAATGTCCTATCACTCTCCTGCTTTATCTCCCCCTCCTCAAAATATCAAAGAACTCTCTTCTCTCTTCTCTTCTCTTCTCTTCTCTTCTCTTCTCTTCTCTTCTCTTCTCTTCTCTTCTCTTCTCTCTCTCTCTCTCTCTCTCTCTCTCTCTCTCTCTCTCTCTCTCTCTCTAACTTCATTATAACTTCAAGACTGAAATGTCACAACATTTTAGTTTCCAAATAACTATATATTTAAAAGAACCCACCAAATCCCAGGATAATTGCTCCCGGTATTGTATTGTTTTAACCCTACCTTCCAGATATAAATATGTTAAAAAACAAACAAACAAAAAAAAACAAACAAAAAAAAACAAAACAAAACAGGAGGCTAGGGAAGGAGCCTACAATTCTTCCAAAACCAACTTCAGAAGGTTAAGCTCACCTGAAATCTGGACATTCTACAAAAGCAACTGAATAGAGCATATGTGGTTTACAGGTAGGGATTTAACCTTTGCAGTGACTTAAAAGGGAAATCTTTGAAATGTGAAGCTTCTGAAAAAAGTCAATAAGGAAGAAATTCCACTTGACCGCTAGGTGGTGAAAGAGAAAAGAATGTAAAAGGAAAAATGGAGGATTTTGGCAGAAAAGGATAATCATGTAAATAGAGCTCACAGCCTTTTCCACGCCCCAAATAAACAAATTTGCTGACCATGTTTGGACTTTGTTATATCAAGAGGAGGGCATAAAGTAAGAACCTTCCAAAACACCTCAATGCCATAAAAAATGAAAAAGATGAAAGGCTACAAAATATGTAGAATTATTCCAAAGAAATAGAAAACAAGTTTCATACAGATGAGGAAAAATTCACACACACACACACACACACACACACACACACACACACACACACACACACACAGAGAGAGAGAGAGAGAGAGAGAGAGAGAAAGACAGAGACAGAGACAGAGGCAGAGACAGAGACAGAGAGAGAAAGACAGAAAGAGGAGACAGAGAGACACACAGAGAGACAGAGAGACAGAGACAGAGAGATGAGAAAGACATATCTAGAAAAAGAACCATGAAGCAAAAAAAAAACTAAAAAATTAATATAGGAAGACTCAAATAAACTCGTCATTGGAAATTCAAAATCTTAGAAAGAAAATGGTGAAAAAAGAGAGAGATTCAAGAAATAATTGCTTTATTTTAGTTATTTTCAGGACTCTGTGATAGTTTTATTAAATTCCAGATATCTTATTAAACTCCAAATTCATGGGAATGGGTGAAAATATCTAATAACTAGACTTTAATTTGTATTTAACATGAAATTTTCAAAAGAGCCAGCCTTCTACATGGACTTGGGAAACTTGCACATTCATACTCCACACAATGTGACTTATTCTTTCATTTCCTTTGCTGTTATTCCTCAGCTCATCACGGCAAAGATTCAGTTGAGTGTTTAGAAATACTAAGTGTGAAAATAAAATGAAAATAAAAATATTAACATCTAATCCTTATGAGTCCTCAGTTGGCCCACATTCTAAGGAAAGCCAAGAAGTGAATATAGCAAAAAGAGGGAAGAGGGTAATACATTTCTTCTGAGTCATTGCTTCATTCTTTAAAATGTACCTCATGCGGAACATCATTATCTGTTTTGTTAAATGTCTTCTATTATCATATTTATTAATTCTCCATAGCAGATTCATTATTACACTTAATATGTGTGCAAAATTTTTTTTTACCATATTCACTCACTGTTACCATCTCTTGCCTCTCCATCTCTCTAACTACTCCTGATCCCCTTTCTTGTTCCAAATACTGTTTATATTAGGAACTTTTCAATTGTTGTGATAAAGCACCATAACCAAGGCTGCTTATAGAACAAAGCATTTGGGCCTTACACATCCAGAAAGTTCAAGAGCTGGATGACAGATCAAAGGTGGGGCTGCAGAAACAGCAGTGATTTAATCATGCAAGAATCAGATTCAAGGAGAATGACAGAAATCCTTTGTTGCCTAAAAGCCCACCCTCACTGACATACTTCCTCCTTCAAGGTTCATACTTCCTATTCCACTCCAAAGAGCCAACTGTTTGTTTTTCCAACTAGGAAACAAGCATTCAAATGGGCAAGACATATGGGGGAACCACTCATCCAAACCAACACATCCCACTTCCACTTTTATATTATCCCAGTTTCCTTCTCTGTTGTGATAAAACACTGACTAAAAGCAACTTGGGAGGAAAGAGTTTTTCTGCCTTACACTTCCATATCACCTTACTAAATCAGGGCAGGAAGTCAATGCAGGAACTTGGAAACTGGAACAGAAAACAGGGCATCCTCGAGGAGTGCTGCTTACTAGCTTGCTCAGCCTGCTTTTTTTTTTTTTTTTTTTTTTTTTTAACACAAACCGGGTTTACCTGTTAGTGGATGTCACCACCCACAGGAGGTTAAGTCCTCCTACATCTATCCTTAATCAAGAATATGACTCACAGACTTGCCTACAAATCAGTCTGATGTAGACATTTTCTCAAATGAGGCTTCATATTCTCAGAGGAACCTAGTTTTGTCAAGATGACAAAAAAAAAAAAAAAAACCAGCATAGTATATTTTGATGTGATTCCATGATTTGTCAGGGTCTTATGTGGTTTCCCTAGGGGAACCCTTATCAAATATCTATTCACGCATAGTTAGGACACTGATGGCAAACCATCAGTGTAGAGCTCCAGCACATTTAGTAATGTTTCTTGCCAGAGTATGGCTGAGAGATTACTTATGACTTAAAGGCACTGTGCACTGCTGAAAAACCCATCACAGGGTGGATAATGACTCCCTCAAAAATGCTGCCTCCCTAGATGTCCTTGGTGAATTTGCAGGCAACTCAGCTGGTAGGAAATCTTCCCCATGCTGCAGTTTTTACTATTTATATAACTTTGGGATAGGGCCTAGAGAGTTTTGTTTCAGAAACTCCCTGGGACTCATGAGGTTAATCTCCCAGTTTTGGAAATTTGGCCTATTTCCTAACTCTTAACAAGCTTCTCTCTAGAACAGAATGTTTCAATTCAGAGAAAATTGCTACACAAAAAGGAGCACGGGAACTTTACCAATGGCCACAGCACAAAAAATGTCTCTTCTTTGCCCAGAAGCCATTACCTGCATTTAAATCATCAGGGAGGGTAGGTCATCATAATCCATTCTCTTTCTATGACAAGGTTGACAGGCCCCTTGTAGATAGTGTACAGATAATCACAGCTGTCATGCCTAGAGGTCAGAATTCCACACTGCCCCTGGCCCTTCAGCATCCTTTGTGCTCCTTCCTTCACACTTATTCTCACTTATCTCAGCACATTGATACCTTATGATTCTTTGCAGCTGTTGACGACCACTGCAAAAAGAAGTTTCTCTCACCGAAGCTCCGAGAAGTTCCAATCTGGAGGTTTAAATGCATTTAGAAAGTTCTTTGACTGACACATCACATCTGTTCAAAACAAAACAAAAAAAAAGTAAAAAAAAAAATTCCCTGTCATTCATAACACATTGACATTTCTGCAACTTTCTGTTTATTTTTTGGGAGCTCCTTGTATGATCTAAAGCATTCCTCAGTTATATTTCTATATATTTTTTCTCTTAATTAAACTAGTAATTATCTTGAAAACATGCAGCTGGAAAATAATATATTTTAATATTTATTTACTTATTTACTTACTCAGTTAATTATATATGTAAGCATGGACACACAAGTGCCTTGCCAGATATGTGGAGTTCAGAGGACAACTTTAAGGTCATAATCTACCACTTGGGTTCTTCACATCCAACTCATTTTGTCAGTTTGGCACCAAGTTTCTTTACTTGATGATTCATCTCATAGACCCCAGAAATAATTCTGATGTATGAAACTTTGAATGAGTCTATTTGTTTTCACAATCATCCATGATAAAGATATTCTCCTACACAGTCTTAGTAAGCTTTCCATTACTGTAACTAATGACTAAGGTAATCCCCTTCATAAACACAAAAGCTTTGAAGATTTCAGCTCATGCTTGGTTGACTGTGTTGCTTTGCCTTGTTTAAAGTGATACTTCATGGCTCAGAGTCTGGATAGAACCAGTGGTTTTGCCTTCCAGGATCTGAGATGCAGAGGAGAAAGAATAAGCATACCTACTTCCCCTTCAATCACAGACATCTATAATGGGCTGACTACCTCCCACTAGGTCCCATCTCTTAAGGTTTCTGTCACTACCCTGTAGTGTCCCAAGTTAGAAACCAAGCATTTAAGAATATGAATCTTTGGGGGAGAACATTATAATACTAACTACAGCATATATTGTTTTCAGTTCACTTGAGAGTTTTGCCTTCAATTTTAGAACTTTATTCTGCATATTGAATAAAAAGTTAGCACAATGAATAAGGAGTGCATTCAGCAGAAAAATTAAATCTGGTCATACCATTTTTTTAGTTCAAACTCTAGCAGTGGAGAGATGCATGTGGAGGACTGCCTATAATCCCAGCATCCAGGAAGCTGAGTCGGGAGGGTTGAGGGTCAAAGCTAACCTGCACTGCATATATTAAGATGCTATTTGAACATCCATCCTTATTTAACCATGGCTCCTTATATCATCAAGGTAAGAGCTAAATGGCCAGTAGTTTAAAGAGTACTCCCTGATTGTTGTTCCTGCCTTAATCCTTTTTCTCCTTCCCTCATTCTGCTTCAACCATACCTGCAGTCTCCATCATATTCAAATCACAAAAGCCTATCTATGTATGCCTTGACTTCTTCTGTCTGGAATGTTCTTCCTATAGGTATCTTCCTAGGAAAATCACTGTAAGTGCTTCTTCAGTATGTGGGAACTGAGGATTTTATTTTCAGTTTGCTCCAATCTGGATCATTTGGTGTGTGGTCCAGATAAACACTTTGTCACCATTCACTGAGTTCTGTAACTTTTCCTACAGTGAATAGTCACAAAAACAATGCTTCCTATTTCTGGTTTTGTCAGAGGGAACTGAATGGCACTGTAATGTCAGCTCTCACTACCATGGTCATTACTGTGCCCTATTGGCATGTTTTTGAGACATTGTCATTGACTATAGGCTTCTATGCCTCCCAGGTTTATAAGGAAGCTATTTATTATCATTTTGATAAAATTCTTAATTTAACCAAGGTACACAGGATAGCTTTTATATGTAATTGGCATTTATAATGGCTACATAGTAATCCCTCATTTAACCAGTACCTTATTATTGAATTTTAAATCAGATTCTGTGTATATTAAAGAGTTGTTTCTACATTATATCCAGGAATGTTTTGTAAAGATCACTTTCTGGAAGGAATTTAGATGGAAAGATACTATTTTCAAGTACTCAAGATGTGCTTTACTACATATTCATTTATCTTTCTCCTAAAACTGTCCTTTAAAAAATATGTATATGTGGAGGGGGGATGTTAAATGGGCTTATGTACATATGAATACAGGTACACTGGATGTTCAGAAAAGGGTGTGAATTTCTTGATGCTGGAGGTACCACCATTTGTGAGCCCTCCAAAATGCATGTTTGAAACTAAAGTTGTGTTCTCTAAAAGAAGACTATGCCTTATTAGCTACTGAGCCATCTCTCCAGTCCTCCCAAATTATTTTAAAATTATCTTGAAATAAAACACTTCCTTGAGCTTTAAATTATACTCCTTTTAAAAATTCAAAAATTTTAAATCACTGCCAATCAAATAAAGCACAAACTCCATATACTACTTGAAATCTGTAGTATCTTCAACAATATGTTCTTGCCTTCAAGTTCTCCTGGGCAATGAAGAAACTTGGTATTCTATATGGACACAGCTTTGGAGAATCTTAAGTGACTAAAATGGTGGGTCCTCAGCACATGCATCTTCAACTACACATATTCCTTTGAGAGTCAGTTCATGGGAGTTCAGTTTTACAAGTTCAGTTTGGCAGTTTCCACCTCAGACACTTGTGTAAGCAGATTAGAAATAGTAATATCACAGTACCTATCAAAATCAAGAAGACAAGTAATTCTTTCATTTCTGTCTTTCTGTCTAACTACTTGTAAGTTTTTAGGAAATATCCATCAAAATTTATTTTGTGTGTATGAATATTTTGCATGCCTGCATGTATGTATGTGCAGTACATATGAGCAGTGTCAACTAAGACCATTCTTCTGATCTTCTTCGATAACAGATCGGCGGTAACTGGAGTTAACAGGTAACTGGGAGCTACCAGGTGAATGAGCCATCTCTCTAGCTACCCCTCCAATTTCAAGTTATTTGTGCTTAAATGTTCAAGTAGTGAAACCCAATGTGAAGAGTAAAGTATGATATTCTAATTTGATAAGTGAGAATTGTGGTTTATAGATGAAAGAATTGTACTGGATTTAAATATCGTGAAACTTGGATTTTACTTTCTTTTGATTTTAAATTATATTAAAACTAAAGTCAAATCAAAAAAATCAATATTATTGATCAATGGATGGCTATTTCTGAAAACAATTTTATTGCATACAGGATGCTTTAAAATGCCATTTCAGAGATCAAATGCCATGTTATATGTACTGCTGTAATACATTTGACTTAAAAATATACCTACCAAATTTGTGTCACATTCTGGCATATTAATTCTTATGTTATTGTTTAGTTATTCATAAAGTCATCATTCATGTATTGAATCTAATTCATGCTGAAGATAGAAGTTGGAAGAAGAAAAAATTTATAGCCTTATAGAAATTAAATCATAATACAGAATTTACTATATGATATTATACAGTAATAAGTTTTAAGGGGAAAAAGGAAAGTGGGTGATAAGGAGAGTGTTTTTGTTACAATGCTCAATAAGGCTTGAATGGAAAGATACTTGTGTGGAAGCCTGCGGGGGGAGGGGGAAGTACAAGAAACATGGTGATTTGTGGAAAAAGAATTCCAGTAAGGAGAAACAAATAAAAAGTCTCTAAAACAGGTTCACAGTCACTTCTTGAAGGAATGAACACAAAGGAGACCAAGACACTTAGAATGCAGATAGTAAGGACTGAGAAGTAAGGCCAAAGAAAAGGTCTTGCAAGGTCTTTAGGTTAGAATAGCAGCTTCTAATCAGACTTTTCATAAATAAGAATTTACTTGAATGTTTTGAGGAGAAAAAAATCTATCTCAACATTAATAAGAAATCTAATTTCCTTATTCAGGCTAGATAAGAATGTTTGGGTAAAGCAGGATAATTAGCAGATATGTTGTATATTTCAGAGAGCATAGTTTCAACCAGGAAAACTAAGGGACAGAGGGAGGGAGGAAGGGAGGGAGGGAGGGGGAGGGGAGAGAGGAGGAGGAGGGAGAGGAGAGAGAGAGAGAGAGAGAGAGAGAAAGAGAGAACAAAGAGCAAAGGCTGGTTTCTTATGGTTTCTTAACACATTTTAGGCTAGGGCAACACATTTCAGGATAGAGGAGAGACCAAGTAGCAAAAAGTGTTTAGACAATTTAGCAGGACCTTTAGAAGTAAAATCAGAGAAAGAAGTGAAAGAAAAGGGAGAGTGTTTAATGTTGCTGAAGACATCCTGTATAGAGAGAGTGATCAGGTGGTATACCCTAGAGTTGTGACTTCTACAGAGACCTCATGCATTGAGAACTTGCAAAGGTGAGCAGTTTGTTGTTTTAAACCCAGACATTCTCTGGTGTCCACTCCAGCAACTGAGGTTTGGTTCAGGTCAAAATTTATCTGACATGCATGACAAGAGAATAATTTCTAGTTGAACTATTATACATTTTTAAAAAAAGGCTCTGGGAATAAAAGGTAGAAACCACAGATTCTTGGCCAAGAAATAACCATGATATAAACTATTATCCAGACAAGAACTGGAGCAAGGCCACTATTCTGCAAGTGACTCTGTGTCCTCTCTCAGATGAAATGCCCATTCTCTTCCCAGAAACAGTAGCAATCTTGATTCCTTACCAGCATTTGCATTTTATAGAAATGAAATCTTGTAACATATGCTTTTCTATGCCTGGACATTTTGCCTACATTATATTTATGTGACCTATTCATCAGTATCATTGCACACAGCAGTAGTTCATTAATTTTTATCACTCTGGTTTTCATAAATATACTCCATTCATTTATCCACTCAACTGATGGCTATCTAAGCTGTTTCATAAGGGTGGCTGATATAAATAATGTGAAAATGAATGTACTTGTCTCTGACTTTTCATGTATACAAATACCTATACACATATTTCTGGGTGTTTATCTAGAAGTGTAACTTTTATCCATAGAAGAAATGATAAGTAGTCAAAACCCCCAGGATTCAAAAGTAGTTCGTGCCAACTTAAAGTTGCATTGGCAATGAATGAGGGTAGAGTTGCTCTACAGTTCTACAATATCTAGCAATTTCACTCTTAATTTTCCATTCTCGTAGATATACAGTGATGTCTCATTGTGACTTGGAATTTTAATAATTAATAATGCTGAGCACTCTTTCACATTATCTCTAGCAGTAAGTAGAACACGTTCACTTCAGTGTTATAAATTTTCAGATATACACAATTATTTTTCAATTTGAAATATTTTTATCTCTACTATAATTTGTTTTCTGACTCAAAAGAATAGTTTAGATTTTGTTATTACTGTGATTGTCTAACCTATTTCTATTATTCTAAAGGAACACACTCAGAATGTTTTATTCCTTGCATACTTTTTCAACATTTGTTTTATGGCCAAAATATGTACATATGTTTTATGTAACTCTTTAATGAATGAATAGTATTTTTAAGAGGTTGGTCTTCTACACATGTCAAGTCAGAACACTCAGGAAAAAGAAAGAACTATAAATAGCTAAATGAGTTTTATAATATGATACTCAAGATTGAATTGTACTAAAATGTTATAAAAGAAAAAAATCTTCTGATCATCATAAACAAAGGTTAATATTTTAACTAGCTTAGTAAGGCAGTGAAGGAGGAAGAAAAAAAGTAATGCTGCTCCAAAATTAAAGTTGATTGCAACTTTTTTTCCTGAAAAACAGGTATGAGAAATAAATATCAATCTTTAGGAGTACCTGTTTAGAGGCAAAAGCTATGAAATGGTTACAATAGCAGGTATACATAAAATTTTAATTACAATGATGAAGGAATCACAAATAAGTTCTCAACTCACAGTGCTCAGTGTCTCTGTAAAATGAATATCATCAATGTCAAGGAATCTAAAATAGGTGGACCAGTCATTTCATGTAGGAATCCAACAATTTGGAAATAGCATTTGCATAACACTCAGGCCCTAATTATAACATAAAGTCAGGATATGCAAATAATATTTTCTAACAAAAATATAAAGATAAAGTAAAATATCATAAAAAAGAAATAAATATAAGCTCAGAAAACAAATATAATCATCTAGACACTGCATATCACATAAAAACTCAAGTGTTAATCAAAGTAAAAATACAAGACTCAAATATTTACTTTAGTAAATACAAGAAAATAAAAAGAAACTTATTGTGTAGAAAAAAAGAATAATTAAACCTAAAAGAAGCAGAAAGAAAATGAGACAAAGCAGAAATTATTACTATATAAGCAACTACTTTTTGCATTTAATAAGAGCCAATTTCTTAGAAAATCAGTAAAATAGGTGACAGCATTATTTTTTAGTCACAACCAACTAACATCAACTTTAAAGAACAGTAACAGTTACATGCTAGTGACTTACTACATGCATTTTATTTCTTATAAAAATCCTTTTCATTAAAAGAGCCTCCAAGTTAGAGTAACTTACCAATTCAGCCTCCTTAGAGTAACTTGCCAATTCAGAATGCTTCAACCAGGAGCCATATTAATATATGGCTCTGTGACTGACTCTGACACATGCCTCATAGTAGAGTGCACGTGTGTGTGTGTGTGTGTGTGTGTGTGTGTGTGTGTGTGTGTGTGTGTGTGTGTGTTTAAAAAGACCACAGGGAAAAAAAACAATTAAAGAACCTTACAGTATTAATCATTTCATCTACATACATGCATGCAAAAAAGAATATTTTAAAATGTAAATAAATATCCTTTGGAAGAAGAAAAGGGTTGCATTTCTGGCTTTAGGTTACAACTCTGGAACGTCTCTCTGGCTTTACAAGAGTTGGGTATTAATAACCATTGAATGAGAACAGATGTCTCTGAGTGAATATCTTAAAAATGTGAGGAGTTTAGAGGCAAAGACATGTTCATTAACATGTCAATTGTGTTTTGATCAAGAAGTTAAACAATAAAAACATGATAATAATCCCTGACAGTAGTGCTTACTCAAAAGCAATTAACAGCAAAGTTACTGATTTATAAAAGATATGTGTTCAATTCTACTAACCATTTTGGAGTTACCTTTCAAATTAGTGTTATCAGGTTTAACTCTTCAGAGAGTGCTCATCCTCACCAACAAATACTCTATTTTTTACTAAGCAGATTGATCTAACATGATATCTTACTATTTTCCATTTTTTATATTTTCCTAATTTTAGTACCATGATTTTATATATATATATATATATATATATATATATTTCCCCATTTGAAATTCCTCTTCTGTTAATTGCTTGCTCACATTCTTTGTATATTTAGTTATTGAAGTATTTACATTATTTATCGATTTCTAGATTTCACCAAATATTCTATAAGCTAGTACTTTGCTATTTACATGTACTGCAAATATTTGCTCCTATGCAATACACCATGTATCCAATCTATTCATTCTAATGTGTTCTGCTATATCAACAGTTTAGTGTTTATTTACGTTATATTACTCTTGTCCTTAATAAAGTCATTTTGTTTAGACCTTAAATATCTTCTTAAAGATGTGTACACCTTAGAAATAATTTTGAAATTTTAGTTTCTTTTTCACACTTAGGTTCCTATTCCACCTAGAATTTGCAATAATATAAAATTTGCATCATATTTCATTGTTTTTATATGGATAACTATGGGAAAACATCTGAAATCATGGCTCTGAATAAAACAGAGTAACAAAGCCCACTGGAGATAAAAGGATATTAAACTAGAGTTAGGAGGTGGCCTGTGGAGAAATAAGTTTTCAGTAAACTGATACAGTGTGGAGAAAAGTATTGACCTGGGTAATGATTTTTTTTTCTCTCACTGGACAAGGGATTGTAACTTAATTCTTGCTGAATGTGGTTTTATAAAAGTAAACCTGTGTCAGTGTCTGTGTGCTTGTGTGTATGTGTATGTACGTGTTTGAGTACTCTCTAATAGTTTATTAATATAATGTCTATGGACTAGTGATATCATCTCAAGAATAATAGAGATGCGGCATAGTAAAAGTCTGGCCATTTTCTGTTCTGAGAGATGTCTCTGTCGGTATTCATCATTGGTGAGTTTAAGGAGAGTGAAGAATGAAAGAGTCATTCCAATTCATGGAGCAGCTTCTCGGGTCTATGTGGCTACCTCTGTGCCTTTCATCTCTGTATGTGTGCCTAAAGTAATTGGACTATACAGCAAATTAGGGGGAAGGAAATTTCTTTCCATAAGTTTGCTTATCACTAAAATGATAAAACAACTAATGATCTTGACAAAAATATATAGAGTACCTTACCTTTTGCCACTGACTTTTAATGACAACATTGTTTACAATGAGTTGCCATCTATTCATGGGTATAAGACTCCCTTTTCAGTATTATTGTTTTATATGAAATAAAAGTTACAAAAATGACTTTTCTCACCCTACCTTAGTTAGGGTTTCGTTGATGTGAAGATACACCATGATAAAGGCAACTCTTATTAAGGCAAATATTTGAATGTGGCTCACTTAACATTTCCGAGGTTCATTTCATTATCATGGTGGAGAGCATGGCAGAGTGCAGGCAGACATGGTGCTGGAGGAGCTGAGAGTTCTACATGTTGATCATCAGAAGGGGACTGTCTTCTGCAGGAAACCAGGAGGAGACTGTGTTCCACATTAGACATAGCTTGGGTATAAGAAGCCTCAATTCCTGCCCCCACAGTGACATATTTTCTCAAACAAAGCCACTCCTATTCCAACAAGGACATACCACCTAATAGTGATATTACATATAGGACAAGCATTCAAACACCTGAGTCTATGGGGATCACACCTATTCAAACCACTACACACCCATAATTAGAATAACTATCGGCTTATGTTCCCTCAAAAAATGATAGGTTAACAATAGAAAAAATATGATAAAAATGTTCATATGACTCAGGAGCCTTCATATTGAAGACCTCAACCTTCTGGCAAAACTGATTCTAAATGTTTAAGCTCAATAATAACGCATAGGCAGGTGCATAAAGGTGATTGGGCAAATCATATAGAAAGCATTCTTAAGATATTTTGGCAAAGAATGTGTCTGCTTTTTGCCCTAGTCCTAAAAGTCTGCAGGAAGCTGAATTGAAGTGTTATTGATTAATGCTGTTGGCAGAACATATTTCAAGACAGTCTAATATTGATTCTGTTGCATGGTTATTAGTAATCACTATTATGCAGGTCTATAAAGAAAAGGAGCAAGCCAGAAAAAGATAAACACAAAATGTGCAGTTTAAAGAGAAATGGGGTATCAGAAAATGTAATGAAAGTAAGTCCTATGCTCAAAGAAATAAACAGATTAAAGAAAAACCAGTTGTCAAATGGAATAAAGGGAGTGGTGACCTCATCACAGGACCCCACCCAGCTAAGCTTCCAACTTATGCAAAAGGAATTAAAGAAAAGCATAAGCAATGAAGGAAACAGAGAAAATAGAAAACTGATACAGATGTAATTGAAGGAGGTTTCAAGTTTCAGCCTTGTGTGAAGCAAAACTTGATAGTTTTTGCCAGTTGATTCTGGCTTTTAGAGTCAAATATATAGGAAAACAGTTATTGAATCTCCCTCCACTGCTAAATAATACCACCAATGCCTGGCTTGTGTCAGGGATGTCCAAGGGAGGGCCAGAGAGGCCACTGTGTGAAACTCTGAAGGCAAAGACTGGATTTGTCTTGGAGGACCACAAATGTTGGATAGGCCAGAGCCAAAAGATACCAAGGAAAGCTGAGTTGTTTTGAAACCATGCCGAGAAGCAGAGAGAGAGAGAGAGAGAGAGAGAGAGAGAGAGAGAGAGAGAGAGAGAGAGGTAGTCAACAACGCTGTAAACAGAGGTCTTAAGAGTACTTTGACATCAGACATGAAGATGTAGAATTTGGAGTTTGCATTGCTGGTTTTTAGTATTGCCTTGAGTCTGTATTTCTATACTTTCTCCCCTTTTAGAATGCTAATTTATAGTCTGGTGCATTTTAGGTTGTAAATATGTGAACCGCCTTTTTTGTTTTACAGGAAATTACAAATTAAGCATTTGCTTTGAGTCTCAGAAGAGACTTTGGACTTTGAATCAGTCTTAAGCCTGTAAAAGATTATAGGAGACATTTCAAGTGGGACTCAATGCACTTTTTTATTATTATATAAGTACAATTCTGTAGCGGCAAATGGAATGTAGTCATTCCAAGGGGTGGAATAAGAATGGTCCCCGTAGACTCACATATCAGAATGGTTACTCTTCATAGAGTGGAACTGTTTGAAAGGATTAGAATCATTAAGAGGTGTGGCTTTGTTTAAGAGGTGTAGCATTATTTGGGGAAGTGTGTCACTGGGGGTGGGATTTCAGGTTGTAAAAGCTGACATCTGGCCCAGGCTCTCTCTGTATCTATGGATCAGGAGGTAGCTGTTACACCTGTGTCTGCCTACATTCTGCTATACTCACCACGATGATGATAATAAACTAAACTTCTGACATACGTAATGTCAAGCAGCATTATAGTAAAAATCAGCCATGTCATTTTTTAGGTGAATGTTTAAAAAATGATAACTTCTCTGAATCCTAAGGAGCCTAAAAAAGTAGGCTAACCACCACACAGTAAGATAACAGTTCCCCTTTATAAAAGTATCCATAGAGCCTCCTAAACTAATAGGTTACTTGTTCCAGAAGCTTTCATCACTGTCCTAGTTAACTTTTACTACCAACTTGATAAAGCCTAGAATCACTTGAGGAGTAAATGCCAAATATCCAATAATTGGCGTATGAGCTTATCTGTGTGGCACTGTCTTGATCATCAATTAATATAGGAGATGTAGGAGAGTTTAGTGCACAGCAGACATTGCAATTCTTTAAACAGGTAATCCTAGAGTATAAAAGAAAGCTAGGTAATGGTGGGCCAGTGAGTGAGCCAGCACAGACTTTCTCCTTGGTTTTTGCTTCAATTTCCTGCTTTAGTTTCTGACCTGACTTCCCTCAATTCTGAACTCTGTTCTGGAAGTATAAAATGAATAAACCCATTCTTTCCATAAGTTCCTTCTGGTCATAGCATTTGTCACAGAAACAATAAAACTGTGATACTTGCCACTCTTGGGTGCCAAACTGATAGTAAAGATATGTTCTAAAATACCCTAAAAGACCAGCTTAGTCTAATAAAATAGGAAAAGGATTGAAACACAAAGAGTTGCAGGAATTGGCTACCATCACTGGCAATGATTGGTAAAGTACATATCGGATTAGATCTTGAGGGTATTTTGTGGGTCAGAATATAATATACTCAAAATAATTAGGAGTTTATTGACATGGCAGCTACTCTGTTAGTACAAATAAATATCCAGGCAAAAATTGCAAGGAACAGAGTAAGTATCTGCTCTTGTGACTCTTAGGAGCCAAAAACCAACACATGGTGAACAAAATGGCTGTTTGTCTGTGCTGTTAAAGTGAAGAGTGGAAGAAGGAAGGAAATTAGTCAGAGAAACAGGCATGCTAGAATGATTATATTTTATGAAATCAGAAGATCTGACAGAGCGTTATAATTCATCAAAAGTACAAGAGCAAACAGTATTCACCAAGGCCACAGTTGAAAAAAAAAACATAACTCTTGGGGATTTTAGTGGGTCTATCCTTTATGAGCCAGAGCAACACTCAGAATTGGCCTACAAGTCTGGCCTTTTGTCAGCAATAGGGAAAGAGGACTACTGCCCATTCAATCAATGTAAGCCTCCTTTGTTTTCTCTTTCCTGCTGTTTCTTTCCCCTTAATACTTCATGAAGACTGTCTAATCTCACCATCTGCAACTAGTTCAAATTTGGCAACTGGCAGTGTTAATCTAGTAATTTTGGACACACAACTGATTCAGTTGCATAAATATGTCTAGCAGCTCCATATTCCGATGTTTCAAGTCTGATGTGGGTCACATGCAGAAGCAGTAGTCAGCCTCCTTTCAGGGAGTGTGGTGATTTCAGAGATGGGTCTTGATCCTGGCTAACATTGAAGTAGAAATGTTAAACCTTTGCTGCATTTACTCACTAACCTTTGCTGCGTTTACTCACCAAAACCTTTATCATCTTGCTTTTCGTACTGAACATTTAGCCAGCTTGTAGATTCAGCCTTGTTCACTACCCTCCTGCCTGTTGTACATTGTATTTTTGAAATGCTTATCTTGCCTACCCACTCAGCTATAATTCTTTACTTTTTCTTTTTAAAATTTTATCTATTATTTTTATGCACTTGAAGCAGTTTAGATACCCAAAATGCTCAGAATTACAATACCATCTGAACATTTCTTTTCTATGAAAAAGTGTCCTTTCTTTTGTCTCTCAATTTTTCATCTTTATCTGTGGTTTCTCTTATTTCAAAAAGATATATCTTGCTAATTTATTTTAAATCATTTTGTTTGTTACTTTGAATGTCTTTTTATATAATGACTCATGTCATTGTTCAACTCTGGAACTTTCAAGTGTTTCCATTTCAAATGTTGTATTACTACCATTCAGTTCTTAGGGCTCAGAGAATGGCAATCCAAAGTGTGATTGGCATACTGAAAACTTTAAATAAATACCCTCAATATTTTCTGATTTTGCTTCTGATACAGATCAGGAGAATGTGTTTCTTTCATTCCTCCAAAATCCCTCCTTCTTCTTCCCTCCCTCCCTCCTTCCCCTTTATCTCCTCCTTCTCAGTGCCTCTCCCTCTATGCATTTTCTTTTTCCTTTTCTTCTTTTTTGTTATTGAGAAAGGTTATTACATTGTAGCTCAACCTGGCCCTAAAATAGTAATGTTCCAGCTTCTGCCTCCAAAACGCCCCCTCAAAGTGCATCTATGTACTGAAAGGGTATATGCTTCAGAAGAAATGCCAAAGTTGACACTATATCAGAACTCAGGTAACTAGATTTCTGGTTAGTATCTTTTCTTTGAGGAACATTTTTCTCTCTTCAAGATCTTTTGCTGTTCCTGTAAAGTTGCTTACAGAGTCCATTCACATTCCACTTTTCCATATGAGAGTGCATATAGTGTTTAACTCTGGGACCTTTCTAGGGTTTCACACTCTTGTGTGATTCCTGGGCATTTGTAAAGTCAATAAACTTGGATGGGATTCATTTTGTCAACTATTTTATAGATGCAAATGATTAGAGTATCAGGAAGTATAACGTTCTTTTCATCTTTCACAGGACTCCTAAGAAACATGCTTCTAATTCCTATTCTCATTTTTATTTTTACTTTCACAGTTCAAATTCAGATGGATTTTTACTGTGTTCAGTGACAGGAATTTAGAAAGAAAATAAATAATATAGACAATAAAAAGGTAAAGATGTTGTCCTATATTTAAAGAGGTCTTTAAGTAATTAAGCCAAATGTTTTAGGAGAACTAAGTAGTGACACAGAAGAGGTAACTAATAAACTATCTCTTTTAATTTCAGCCTATTACCTTTTCACTCAATACTAATCCACAAATTAATCACAGAAAGAAGGTCTAAACTCATTCATCAACTCAGTTTCATGTCAGTTGATCCTAACTAATGGTTTTCCTACAAGTTATTCTTGGAGGACACTTCTGCTAAGTCACTTGAGCACTATGGCCATGCGTATTTTCCAGTGGAGAGTGAAAGTTGCATGAACTTGAATATTTCCATACTCTGGTGGAGGGCTTTAACATGTTCTATATTATTTTTGAATCCATAGGCAGATTTAGATTTTTACTTTACCGGTACTGCAGATGATCAGGATATACCATCCCAAAATATGCCTCAGGCATAAGGGTTATTTTGAGAACCTGCAGACTTATGAAATGCTATAAAAATAGAATAAAACTCATTTGGGAAGTTAATTTACAGCAATAAAGGAAACCCCATTCAGTATCAAGAAGAGAAAGCAACCTGGAAGCGTCTAGAAATTCATCACTGAAGAACAGACAAAACAGCAGACAAGACTTGAGCCTTTATAACACACTATACTTTTATTTACTATGATGTTTTTGGACACCTCTCCATGACTGACCTCTTTCATAAAGCCTATTTATTCATTTAAACCGAAGATACTCTTTTGTGACACTATTCCTGAACAAATGTCTACTCACCCCAGATAGGGACCCAATGACAGACTAAAGTATGGATAAGATCACAAAATCCAATTTGATAAACTTTATTGGGACCACTTATAGGAATATGAGTGAAAGTCAAATAAGCAGAAATAACTCAAAGACATCTGCATCACTAAAGCCCACCCCAGCATTAGTGACAGCTCACTAAATTCCAAAAACATGGAGCACACTGCACAACAGGATAAAGGGTGTTCTTCCACTGTGGCTCAGTTGGTCTGAGCCTCTTTAATGCAGCTCAGCTTGTATCTGTTTCTCGGAGGCTGTTTGGCTGGTCTCTGCTTCTTCAAGGCTGCTCCATCTGAGCCTCTCTCAAATAGCTCAGCTAGTCTGAAAGTTAATTTTTGACAGTGTTTCCTGTTCATATAACATTGAGGAAGGACAGGCCTAGTGAGTCCAACCAGTTTTAGGGACTTACTAAAATATCGTGACTTATTTACTTCCTACCTTTACTAGTTTCCCTGCAGGATGGAATGTTTACCTCCTTTAGAACATCCTGTTGTTTCACCTTCCTGGAATCATTCTATCTTAAAAATATCTAATTTCACCCCCATTTTTACATCCTATGTCTTAAGAGTATTCCCTCCAAAGAGGGAAGGTTTCTAACCTCAGAAATAACTGTTACACAGTTTATTTGATTAGAAACACTGTCTTTGCTACACTGCCAAAGCTGTCCTGGAATTGGTGAACTTCCTGCTTCAGCCTCCTGGGAAGATAGGATTAAAGGCATATGTCACCATGCCAAAATGCAGATGAAATTTAAAAGCTGAATTCTAATTCACCTGTTTGGACACCTCCTGGGATAATCAACCTTTACTGTGTATTTGACTTCTTTCAGAACTATCTCTAAGAGACCAATTTTTGGGTGTGACTGGAAGTATGTTTCAGAGATGATTAACTTAGGTCTGGAAAGAACTGCTTGGAAATAGGCAAAACATTCCATGGAACTGGGAACATAGAATGGAAGAAAGGGGGAAAGGAGGAATTTTCTGTTTTTTTGGCTTGCTGTCATATGATCTACACTATTCTGCTATTCCTTTCATGCCATGATAATCTAAGCCAGCTGAAACTGTAGCACAAAAATACATCTTTCCTTTCAGTTGTTTCTATATGTTACACTGTCATAACTTCCAAAATAAATTAAAACATCTCCATGTATACATGACGTATATGTCTTAATTGTTTTTGCCTTGCAAAATTTTTGTTATAGTGTTCCCAGACAATGAATGTAAAATGGAATCTTAGTTTGTGTCTCTATTGCTAATAAGTATGATAACCAAAACAACCAGGAAGAAAATGGTTTATCTGGCTTATACTTCCACATCAGAGATCATCACTAAGAAAATTTGGGGCAGGGAGTCAAAACAGGAGCCTGAAAGCAGGAATTGAAACAGAAACACAAAGGGGAAGAGTGCTGCTTACTGACTTGTTCTCTGTGAGTTTCTCAGCTTATTTTCTTATACACCTCAGGATCACATGCCTAGGTGGCACCACTCAAAGAGACCTGGGCCTGCTCCTATCACTTATTAGTCAAGAAAATGTCCTAGACTTGCTTATAATCCAGTCTGATTTGGGCATTATCTCAGTTGTGGTTCCCTCTTCCCAAATGACAATAGTTTGTATAAAGATCACCCAAGCGCGCGCGCGCACGCGCGCGCGCGCACACACACACACACACACACACACACACACACACAAATACACACAAACCACCACCACCATCACCACCACCAACAACAACAAAATCATCAACAACAATTAACCAGAACAGGTAAATGGAAAACATATTTTCCTAGTTCATAGTATCAATAAATAATTAACATTAATAAGCAATAATAGCAACAAAATACAAGGTTGACTGAATTTAATATAAAAACAAATGGATAAAACATAGATAAAAATATATTTTGCAGTATTACATATGATAATCCTCTGTTCATTTTTTTTCATTCAGTGGTCACCATTAGTCATTAATAAATGACATACTGAAGCAAGTATAGAAATGAAGAACTGGCACCAAAATTAGCCCATGTTATTATCTTGAAAACACAGCTTCCTCCCCAAAGTAATCCTTATGATAATCTGTACTATAATAAATTTTTCCCCTTTGGAGATTTAAAGAAAATTACATGTCAACATTTTTTACATGTTTTACTTTACTTTATTCCATCTTAAATTTTTGAGATTTACCAATAATATTAAATAGAACAGTAATTTTGTTAGCTCTCTTGGCTTTTATCAGATTTTCTGTAGTCTGAATTTTCTGTCCCTTTACATGTTGAAAGCCTATACATTTAAGTAATACAAAATATGGATCTTTTAGGAGAGATAGTTTGGTTATGAAAGCTCTGCCTTCATAAAAGACATTAATGCCTTCATAAAAGAAATACAGAAAGTTAGTTTGCCCTCAACTTAATAAAGGCATGAGGAAAAGTCACTGTTTACAACAAAGGAAGCCTTGCCAAATAGAATCTTCTAGCAATTTGATCTTATGTTTCTCAGTATAAAGAGCTGAAAGAAATACATGTCAGTTTTTTTTAATTCTACCACTGTTTTTATTAATTTAGTTTGATACATGTCAGTTGTTTATAAACTCCAAGTCTGTGGTAATTTGTTAGTTCCAAATGGATTAAGTTATAATTTATTATATTAAACATAGTACATTAATATCTAATTTTCTTTTTCTGAGAATGGGAATTTGAGATGTTTCCATTTATGAGATAACTGCATTCTAATACTTGTATGCATGCACGTATATGCACATAAACTTTATATATGAAGTAGAAAAGTGATGGAATAAGATATATGTATGTTCACATTCTGTACATTCGATTTACTGTGATTTCTCAAATATGTATGTGTTAATAAAAGTTTAGGTATTATCAATCATTGGCATTTTTATCTGTCTTTATGAGTGTATAGTGATATACATTATAATTTGTGTATAGTTGTATGCACTAGAATATATTTATGATAAGTCAGTCTGTGCCCAGAGCTGACCCTGTGCCACACTCAGTCCACGAATTCCACCTGGAGATAGCTTGTCTCTCAGGAGTGCTGACACACAGCCTTACAGGGTCAAACAAAGAGGGTTAGAGGCAAGTGTAAGAACCTAAGCAACAGAAACCAAAGACACTTGGCTTCATCTGAACACAGTTCGCCCACCACAGCAAATACTGGATACCACAATACACTGGGAAAGCAGGATTTGGATTTTAAATCACATCTCATGATGATGATAGAGGATTTTAAGAAGTACATAAATAACTCTGTTAAAGAAATACAGGAAAACACAGATAAATGTGTAGAAGCCCTTAAAGAGGAAACATGAAAATCCTTTAAAGAGTTATAGAAAAATACAATGAAACAGGTGAAGGAATTGAACAAATCCATCCAGGATCTAAAAATAGAAACAATAAAGAATCACAAACAAAGACATCCCTGGAGATAGACAAACCTAAAAGGGATCAGGAGTCATAGATGCAAGCATCACCAACAGAATACAAGAGATTGGAGAGAGACTCTCAGGGGCAGAAGATACAATAGAAAACATTGACACAATAGTCAAAGACAATGCAAAAAGCAAAAATCTCCTAACACAAAAAATGCAGGAAATCCAGGACGCAATGAGAAGACCAAACCTAATAGGTATAGAGGAAAGCAAAGATTCCCAAATTAAAAGTTCAGTAAATATCTCAACAAAATTATAGAGAAAACTTACCTAAGAAAGATATGCACATAAAGCATACCGAAGCCTACAAAACTCCCAATAGATTGGACCAGAAAAGAAATTCCTCCCTTCACATAATAGTGAAAACACCAAATGCAAAAAACAAAGAAAGAATATTAAAAGCAGTAAGGGAAAAAAGGCAAGAAACATATAGAGGCTGTCCTATCAGAATAACACCAGATTTCTCAACAGAGACTATAAAAGCTAGAAGATCCTAGGGAGATGTCATAAAGACCCTAAAAGAACAAAAATGCTAGGGTAGGTTACTGTATGCAACAAAATTCTCAATAACCATAGATGGAGAAACCAAGGTATTCCATGACAAATACCAAATTACACAAGATATTTACCTAAATCTAGCCCAATCAAAAAATAATAGATTAAAAACTCGAACACAAAGAGGGAAACTATACCTTAGAAAAAGCAACAAAGTAATCTTCTTTCAACTAACTCAGAGGAAGATAGCCACACAAAGGAAGATACTTCCACCTATAACAACAAAAATAATAGGAAACAGCAATCATTGATCCCTAATTTCTCTGAATATCAATGGACTCAATTCCCCAATAAAAAGACATAGACTAACAGACTGTATACAGAAAGAGAACACAGTATTTTGCTGCACACAGGAAATGCACCTCAGTGACAAAGAAGGACAGTTCCTCAGACTAAAAGGCTGAGAACAAATTGTCTAAGCAAGTGGTATCAAGAAACAAGCTGGAGTAACCATTCTGATATCAAATGAAATCAACTTTCCACCAAAAGTTATCAAAAAATATGAGACAAGACACCTTAAACTTGTCAAAGGAAAAATCCACCAAGATGAATTCTCAACTCTAATATATCTACATATGTATATACAGATATAGCATATATATATATATGTATATATGTATATATATATATGCTCCAAATGCAACTGAACCCACATTTATATAAGAAACTTTACTGAACCACATGTTGTACTTACACAATGATAGTGGGTAACTATAACACACTACTCTCATCAATAGACAGATCATGGAAACAGAAACTAAACAGAAACACAGTGACAATAATAGAAATTATGAACTAAATAGACTTAACAAATATATATCAAATAATTCATCCTAAAACTGAAGAATATACCTTCTTCTCAACACCTCACGGTACCTTCTCCAAAATTGACTGTATTGGTCACACAACAGGCTGAATAGATACAAGAAGTTAGATATAATCCCATGCATCTTATCAGATTACCATGGACTAAGGCTGGTCTTCAATAACAACAAAAACAACAGAAAGCCCACATTCACATGGAAGATGAATAACACTTTATTCAAAGTAAACTTGATCAAAGAGGAAATAAAGAAAGAAATTAAAGGCTTTTCAGAATTTAGTGAAAATGAAGCCACAACATACCAAAACTTAAGGGACACCATGAAAACAGTGCTAACAAGAAAACTCAGAGCTCTGAGTGCCTGCAAAAAGAAACTGGAGAGACCATACCCTTGCAGCTTGGCAGCACACCTCAAAGCTCTAGAACATAAAGAAGCAAATTCATCCAAGATGAGTAGAAGATAGGAAATGGTTAAACTCAGGGCTGAAATCAACCACATTGAAACAAAATTAACTATAGAAAGGATCAAAAAACCAGGAGCTGGTTCTTTGAAAAAAATCAACAAGATAAATAAACCCTTAGCCAGACTAACCAAAGGCATAGAGACAGTATCCAAATTAACAAAATCAGAAAATGAAAAGGGAGACATAACAACAGAAAAAGAGGAAATTCAAAGTATTATCAGATTCTACTACAAAAGCAAATAATCCACAAATCTTGAAAATCTGAATGAAATGGACAATTTTCTAGATACCAGGTACCAAAATTTAATCAGGATCAGATAAACATCTAAACAGTCCTATAACCCCTAAATAAATAGGAGCAGTCATTAAAAGTCTCCCAACCAAATAAAGTACAGAACCAGATGGGTTAATGCAGAATTCTATCAGACCTTCAAAGAAGATCTAATACCAATACTTTTCAAACTATGCCATAAAATAGTAACAGATGGAATGCTGCCCAATTCATTCTTTGAAGCCACAATTACACTTATACCTAAAGCACACAAAGTCCCAACAAAGAAAGGAGCACAGCCAATTTCCCTTATGAATACTGAATGCCAAATACTTAATAACATTCTTGCAAACTAAAACCAAGAACACATCAAAGTGATCATACTTTATGATCAAGTAGGCTTCAAACCAGGGATGCATGAATGGTTCAATATATGGAAATCATCAGTTTAATCCACTATATAAACAAACTCAAAGAAAAAAACCATATGATCATCTCACAAGATGCTGAGAAAGCATTTGACAAAATTCAACGCCCCTTCATGATAAAAGTCTTGGAAAGATCAGGAATTCAAGACCAGTACCTAAACATAGTAAAAACAATATAAAGCAAACCAGTATCTAACATTAAACTAAATGGAGAGAAACTTCAAATAATCACACTACAATCAGGGACTAGACGAGGCTGCCCAATCTTTCCCTTCCTATTCAATACAGTACTTGAAGTTCTAGCCAGAGCAATTAGACAACAGAGGTCAAAGGGATACAAATTGGAAAAGAAGTCAAAATCACTATTGGACATGATATGACAGTATAGTTAAGTGACCCCAGAAATTCTACCAAAGAACTCCTACAATTGATAAACAACTTCAGTAAACTGGCTGGATATAAAATTAACTCAAACAATTATCCTCAAAAGATAAACCAGCTGAGAAAGAAATTAGGAAAATCACACCCTACAAAATAGACACAAATAATATAAAATACTTTGGTGTGACTCTAACCAAGCAAGTGAAAGATCTGTATGACAAGAACTTCTAGTCTCTGAAGAAAAATTGACAAGGTCTCAGAAGATGGAAAGATCTCCCATGCTCAAAGGATTAATATTGTAAAATGGACATCTTGCCAAAAAGCAGACTAGAGATTCAATGCAATCCACATCAAAATCCCAAGTCAGTTCTTCACAGAGTTAAGTAAAGCAATTTTCCAATTCATTTGGAAAAGCAAAAAAAACCCAGGATAGCAAAAACTCTTCTCAACAATAAAAGAAATTCTAGGCAAATCAGCATTTCTAACCTCAAGCTCTATTGCAGAGCAATATTGATTTAAAAAAAAACTGTATGGTATTGGTACAGAGACAGAGAGATAGATCAATGGAATAGAATTGAAGACCCAGAAATGAACCCATACACCTATAGCCACTTAATCATTAACAAAGGAACTAAAATCATTCAGGGGGAGGTCTGCATTTAGAAGAATGCAAATCTATCCATTCTTATCTACTTGTACAAAGCTAAGTCCAAGTGAATCAAGGACCTCCACATAAAACCAAATACACTCGAACTAACAGAAAAGAAAGTGGGGAAGAGCCACGAACACTTGGCATAAGGGAAATTTTCCTGAACAAAATGCCAATGGCTTATGCTCTAAGAACAAGAACTGACAAATGGGACTTCATAAAATTGCAAAGCTTCTTTAAGGCAAGGGATACTGTCTATAGGACAAAAGGTAGGACTAAAGGGCAACCAATTGATTGGGAAAAGACTTTTACCAATCCTACATCCAATACAGGGTTAATATCCAATATATATAAAAAACTCAAGAAGTTAAACTCCAGAGAATCAAATAACCCTTTTAAAATATGGGCTACAGAACTAAACAAAGAATTCTCAACTGCCAAATTACGCATGGCCAAGAAGCATCTAAAGAAAAGTTCAATGTCTTTAGTCATCAAGAAATACAAATCAAAACAACCTGAGATTCCCTCACAGCAGTCAAGAGTAGCTTAGATCAAAACTCAGGTGACAGCAGATGCTGGCAGGATGTGGAGAAGAAAAACACTCCTCCACTGTTGGTAGGTTGCAAACTGCTACACCACTATGGTAATAAGACTAGATGTTCAAAGAAAATTGGACATAGCATGAGGACCCAGCTATACCACTCCTGGGCATATACCTGAAAGATGCTTCAACATATAACAAGGACACATGCTCCACTATGTTCATAGCAGGCTTATTTATTATAATCAGAAGCTGGAAAGAACCTAGATGTCCTTCAATAGAGGAATGAATACAGAAAATGTGGTACATTTCTACAATGCAGTACTACTCAGCTATTAAAAACAATAACTTCATGTAACCCAATCACCAAAAAAAACCACTCATGTACTGACATGTATATATTAACCCAAACCTTGTATTACCCAAGATACATTCTAAAGACCACGTGAAGCTCAAGAAGAAGGATGACCAAAGTGTGGATGCCTCAGTCCTTCTTAGAAGGGGAAGCAAAAATATTCACAGGAGGGAATACAGAAACAATCTGTGGACCAGAGACTGAAGGGAAGGTCATCCAGTGCCCCACCTGGGGATCTAGCCATCAAACCCAGACACTGTTGTGGATGCCAAGAGGTGCAATCTGACAGGAGCCTGACATAACTGTCTTCTGAGAGACTCTGCCTGAGCCTGACAAATACAGAGGTGGATGCTTGCAGCCATCTGCTGAACTAAGAAGAGGGTCCCCAATGGAGGTGTTAAAGAAAGGATTGAAGGAGATAAAGGAGTTTGTAAGCCCATAGGAGGAACAACAATATGAACCAACCAGCCCCCTAGCCCCAGATTCCCAGGAACTAAACCACCATCCAAGATTACACAGGGATGGACAAATGGTTCTAGTCGCACATGTAGCAGGTGATGGCCTTGTCGGGCATCAATGGCAGGAGAGGCCCTTGGTCCTGTCATGGCTTGATGCCCTAGTGTAGGGTAATGTCAGGACAGGGATGTGGGAGGGAGTCGGTGGAAGAAAAGTGGGATAGTACGTTTCTGAAGGGGAAACCAGGAAAGGGATAGCATTTAAAATATAAACTAAAAAAGTAAAAAAAAAAAAAAAAAGAGTAGTAAAAATTTTAAAAAAGAATATATGGGTAGATTTATATCAGCCATTGCCAGGATTATAACAGAAAATTGTTCCATCACTTCTCTCATGCTGCTTCTTTATAGTCACTAATTTCATTGTACCAAAATCACTGATAACCACTGATGATTCCCTGTCCTAGAATGCTTGCTTTTTCTAATTGCCACAACATAAAATCATCATGTGATGATGCCAGAGCTGCCATGTACTAAGAACCGGGTGTAGGCCTGGAAGATTTAAGAAAAAACAGACTAGGGTCATTCATACAGAGAATGCCAAAACTTTACTGAGATTCACAATATCCTATATATCTATATCTATATATCTATATATCTATATATCTATAACTATATCTATATCTACATATACATCTGTATCTGTATCTGTATCTGTATCTATATCTATATCTATATCTATATCCTAAATTCACCGGTTAGAAAAATCCCAGGAAGCACAATAAAAAAAAAAAAAAACGAGTTTATGTTCTCAGCTGGAAAACAGAAACCGAAACCAAGAACTGACATCAAAGGTGTTACCGCCCAGATGTTACTGCCCACAACCAAACAAAAAGGCCAGGATGTTCATTTCTAAAGAATAAACCTGCATCAGCAAGGCTCAGCAGGGGGTAAACACTGGGGGAACTCAGGAGGGTTCAACAATCATTTATATAATGCTTTTATTCACTTTTTTTCCATTTTCAAAATGGTCATTTAATCAGATTGTTTAAACATTAAATTGCCAATTTTGATTCTAAATATTTACCTGAAAAGTTTGAAGTATTGAATATGGATGAAGAGATAGTAGAGCTGTTAAAATCCAGGCTCACAACAAAAGTTTAATCCTTTTTAAATTATTGTTTTGAGAATTCAACACATGAGTACTACGTTTATGTCATTTTTTTCTCTTCTCTCCCCTTCATCTAACCACTTTCTTTTAATCTCATCACACACACACACACACACACACACACACACACACACACACTTATATAGAAAATATAGCTTTTGAGACTGTTTTTTCCACAAATTAGAATATCTTTGGTATCTATTTATGTAATAAAAGTAGGAATTGTTCCTTCTTATAGCAAAGGGTTATTCTATAGCACAAATATGCCAGGCGTTTATTAAACTATTGACAGACATTTTGACTATATCCAGTTTTATGCAGCTATGACTCAAATAGTTTCACACATTTATGAACAGTTTCTTAATGGGTGCAAGTGTTCTTACTTTTTATAAGCAATAAAATAAAATATCTAGTATGATAACAAGCTTCAAAACACTTTTGAAAGAGCTATACTATTTTCCCTCCAACTAATAATGCACAAAACCCATTCCTCTATAGTCTTGCCAGCATGTGATATTGTCAGATACTAAGGTCCTCCCTCATTTCCTGTGGTGGTAGCTCATTGCTTTTTCATTTGTATTTTCCTAATACCAAGTGATGGCGAGCATCATATGCTTGTTTGCTACTTGTATGGAATTTTTAAATGAAGTCTCTGTTCAGATCTCCTGCCTATTTGTAATTGGGTTGTTTTCTTTCTTCATGTTAAATTGTTTTTATAACCTAGATACAAATCCTTTATTTAATACATAATTCAAAAATATTTTCTCCCAGTCTGAGGCTTATTGTTTTGCATACTCTCAATAATACCTTTTTGCAGAGTACATGTTTTTAATTCTTATAAAGTTCAACTTGACATTTTTTTCTTTCATGAGTCATACTCTTAACCCAAGGACACAAGTTTTCTCTGTTTTCTTTTGAAACCAAGTTTGTTTTTACATTTGGGCTCATGATCCACTTTGAGCTGACTTTTGCAAAGTGTTGAGCACATGTGAAACTTCTCCTTCCCCTCCACTTGCAGATGAAACCACTTGTATTGTTTGTTTGTTTGAAATTGTCTTTCGGATTCCTTGTTTTTGGATCGACATGGTACCAGCTACTGAAGGCTTGCGGCAAACAAGCCTCCGCCTTTCTTTTGCCCTGCTCCCTCTGCAGGTGCTGGTCTAGATCCTTCATAGGCTATAGAAAGCATGTTCCTCTTGCATGCCAGCTTGGATTAGATCCATAAAACAGATAAATGAATACGCTGGCTCAGTATTCCTTGAAGGAAACAAGAGAAAACACAAAACTCACTAGCACAGTATAATATCACCAAAGTTCTGTAAATAAAGCAAAAGCCAGGGACTTGAGAAATGGCTCAGATGCTCTTCCTAGGGACTAGATTTTTGGGTCCCAGCATCTATGATCAATGAGTTAACTATAACTCAGCTCCAAAATTTTAACACTGTCTCCTTGCCTTTCCTGAACATATAAAGGAGGAATACATATATTTTCAAGGAGAGACTAGAAAGATGTGTCTACAGTTAAAGAGCATTGGCTGCTCTTCCAGAGGACTCAGGTTAAATTCCCCGTGCATGAGGATAACAACAACTTCTGGCCCTAAAGCATCAGGGATGCCATATTTTAGTCTCTCGATTTAATAGTAAATCCTTCTTTACCATTATAGTCAGGTGGTTTATTTTCTTCATGTTCTCTGATTCATTTTTCCTACACTATTCAGGAACTAACCTATATCTTTGACTAATATTTTTAAATGACTAGTACTGGTGCCTGGAGGCTCCGGAAGAGGCGGCACAGATCTTCCCGTGGCTGCCACCGGAGAGCCGTGGGCAGAACCAGCATGAGCGAACTCCAGCCTCAGGGCCACAGGTAAGACTAACTTATCTGCTGCAAGTGACTTGCCTGGTGAACTCAAGGCACAGGTCCACAGGAACAGCTGAAGACCTGTAGAAAGGAAAAACCTGCATGAAAGCAGAACCTCTGTCCCCATAACTGACTGAAAGAGAAAACAGGTCTACAGCACTCCTGACACACAGGCCTATAGGACAGTTTAGCCACTGTCAGAAATAGCAGAACAAAGTAACACTAGAGATAATTTGATGGCGAGAGGCAAGCGCAGGAACCCAAGCAACAGAAACCAAGACTACATGGCACCATCGGACCCAATTCTCCCATCAAAACAAACATGGAATATCAAACACACCAGAAAAGCAAGATCTAGATTCAAAATCATATTTGATCATGATGCTGGAGAACTTCAAGAAAAGACATGATGAACTCCCTTAGAGAACAAGTAGAAGCCTACAGAGAGGAATACAAAAAATGCATGAAAGAATTCAGGAAAACATAAATAAACAAGTAGAAGCCCATACAGAGGAGACACAAAAAATCCTGAAAAAGAATTAAAGGAAAACACAATCAAACAGTGGAAGGAATTAAAAATGGAAATAGAAGCAATCAAGAAAGAACACATGGAAACAACCCTGGATATAGAAAACCAAAAGAAGAGACAAGGAGCTGTAGATACAAGCTTTACCAACAGAATACAAAGAGATGGAAGAGAGAATCTCAGGAGCAGAAGATTCCATAGAAATCATTGACTCAACTGTCAAAGATAATGTAAAGCGGAAAAAGCTACTGGTCCAAAACATACAGGAAATCCAGGACTCAATGAGAAGATCAAACCTAAGGATAATAGGTATAGAAGAGAGTGAAGACTCCCAGCTCAAAGGACCAGTACATATCTTCAACAAAATCATAGAAGAAAACTTCCCTAACCTAAAAAAAGAGATACCCATAGGCATACAAGAAGCCTACAGAACTCCAAATAGATTGGACCAGAAAAGAAACACCTCCCGTCACATAATAGTCAAAACACCAAACGCACAAAATAAGGAAAGAATATTAAAAGCAGTAAGGGAAAAAGGTCAAGTAACATATAAAGGCAGACCTATCAGAATCACACCAGACTTTTAGCCAGAAACTATGAAGGCCAGAAGATCCTGGACTGATGTCATACAGACCCTAAGAAACACAAATGCCAGCCCAGGCTACTGTATCCTGCAAAACTCTCAATTAACATAGATGGAGAAACCAAGATATTCCATGACAAAACCAAATTTACACAATATCTTTCTACAAATCCAGCACTACAAAGGATAATAAATGGTAAAGCCCAACATAAGGAGGCAAAGCTATACCCAAGAAGAGGCAAAAACTAATCGTTTTGGCAACAAAACAAAGAGAAGCACACAAACATAACACATCCACGTATGAATATAACAGGAAGCAATAATCACTATTCCTTAATATCTCTCAACATCAATGGCCTCAACTCCCCAATAAAAAGACATAGATTAACAAACTGGATACGCAACGAGGACCCTGCATTCTGCTGCCTACAGGAAACACACCTCAGAGACAAAGACAGACACTACCTCAGAGTGAAAGGCTGGAAAACAACTTTCCAGGCAAATGGTCGGAAGAAGCAAGCTGGAGTAGCCATTCTAATATCAAATAAAGTCAATTTTCAACTAAAAGTCATCAAAAAAGATAAGGAAGGACACTTTATATTTATCAAAGGAAAAATCCACCAAGATGAACTCTCAATCCTAAATATCTATGCCCCAAATACAAGGGCACCTACATACGTAAAAGAAACCTTACTAAAGCTCAAAACACACATTGCACCTCACACAATAATAGTAGGAGACTTCAACACCCCACTCTCATCAATGGACAGATCATGGAAACAGAAATTAAACAGAGACGTAGACAGACTAAGAGAAGTCATGAGCCAAATGGACTTAACGGATATTTATAGAACGTACTACCCTAATGCAAAAGGATATACCTTCTTCTCAGCTCCTCATGGTACTTTCTCCAAAATTGACCATATAATTGGTCAAAAAAACTGGCCTCAACAGGTACAGAAAGATAGAAATAATCCCATGCGTGCTATCGGACCACCACGGCCTAAAGCTGGTCTTCAATAACAATAAGGGAAGAATGCCCACATATACGTGGAAATTGAACAATGCTCTACTCAATGATAACCTGGTCAAGGAAGAAATAAAGAAAGAAATTAAAAACTTTTTAGAATTTAATGAAAATGAAGGTACAACATACCCAAACTTATGGGACACGATGAAAGCTGTGCTAAGAGGAAAACTCATAGCGCTGAGTGCCTGCAAAAAGAAACAGGAAAGAGCATATGTCAGCAGCTTGACAGCACACCTAAAAGCTCTAGAACAAAAAGAAGCAAATACACCCAGGAGGAGTAGAAGGCAGGAAATAATCAAACTCAGAGCGAAATCAACCAAGTAGAAACAAAAAGGACCATAGAAAGAATCAACAGAACCAAAAGTTGGTTCTTTGAGAAAATCAACAAGATAGATAAACCCTTAGCCAGACTAACGAGAGGACACAGAGAGTGTCCAAATTAACAAAATCAGAAATGAAAAGGGAGACATAACTACAGATTCAGAGGAAATTCAAAATATCATCAGATCTTACTATAAAAGCCTATACTCAACAAAACTTGAAAATCTGCAGCAAAAGGACAATTTCCGAGACTGACACCAGGCACCGAAATAAAAACAGGAACAGATAAACCAGTTAAACAACCCCATAACTCCTAAGGAAATAGAAGCAGTCATTAAAGGTCTCCCAACCAAAAAGAGCCCAGGTCCAGACGGGTTTAGTGCAGAATTCTATCAGACCTTCATAGAAGACCTCATACCAATATTATCCAAACTATTCCACAAAATTGAAACAGATGGAGCACTACCGAACTCCTACTATGAAGCCACAATTACTCTTATACCTAAACCACACAAAGACCCAACAAAGAAAGAGAACTTCAGACCAATTTCCCTTATGAATATCGATGCAAAAATACTCAATAAAATTCTGGCAAACCTAATCCAAGAGCACATCAAAACAATCATCCACCATGATCAAGTAAGCTTCATCCCAGGCATGCAGGGATGGTTTAATATCTGGAAAACCATCAACGTGATCCATTATATAAACAAACTGAAAGAACAAAACCACATGATCATTTCATTAGATGCTGAGAAAGCATTTGACAAAATTCAACACCCCTTCATGATAAAAGTCCTGGAAAGAATAGGAATCCAAGGCCCATACCTAAACATAGTAAAAGCCATATACAGCAAACCAGTGGCTAACATTAAACTAAATGGAGAGAAACTTGAAGCAATCCCACTAAAATCAGGGACTAACAAGGCTGCCCTCTCTCCCTACTTATTCAATATAGTTCTTGAAGTTCTAGCCAGAGCAATCAGACAACAAAAAAGGTCAAGGGATACAGATCGGAAAAAAGAAGAAGTCAAAATATCACTATTTGCAGATGATATGATAGTATATTTAAGTGATGCCAAAAAAAGTTCCACCAGAGAACTACTAAAGCTGATAAACAACTTCAGCAAAGTGGCTGGGTATAAAATTAACTCAAATAAATCAGTAGCCTTCCTCTACACAAAAGAAAACAAGCCGAGAAAGAAATTAGGGAAGCGACACCCTTCATAATAGACCCAAATAATATAAAGTACCTCGGTGTGACTTTAACCAAGCAAGTAAAAGATTTGTACAACAAGAACTTCAAGACTCTGAAGAAAGAAATTGAAGAAGACCTCAGAAGATGGAAAGATCTCCCATGCTCATGGATTGGCAGGATTAATATAGTAAAAATGGCCATTCTGCCAAAAGCGATCTACAGATTCAATGCAATCCCCATCAAAATACCAATCCAATTCTTCAAAGAGTTAGACAGAACAATTTGCAAATTCATCTGGAATAACAAAAAACCCAGGATAGCTAAAACTATGCTCAACAATAAAAAGGACTTCTGGGGAATCGCATCCCTGAACTCAAGCAGTATTACAGAGCAATAGTGATAAAAACTGCATGGTATTGGTACAGAGACAGACAGATAGACCAATGGAATAGAATTGAAGACCCAGAAATGAACCCACACCCTATGGTCACTTGATTTTTTGACAAAGGAGCCAAATCCATCCAATGGAAAAAAAAGATAGCATTTTCAGCAAATGGTGCTGGTTCAACTGGAGGTCAACATGTAGAAGAATGCAGATCGATCCATGCTTATCACCCTGTACAAAGCTTAAGTCCAAGTGGATCAAGGACCTCCACATCAAACCAGACACCTCAAACTAATAGAAGAAAAACTAGGGAAGCATCTGGAACACATGGGCACTGGAAAAATTTCCTGAACAAAACACCAATGGCTTATGCTCTAAGATCAAGAATGGACAAATGGGATCTCATAAAACTGCAAAGCTTCTGTAAGGCAAAGGACACTGTGGTTAGGACAAAACGGCAACCAACAGATTGGGAAAAGATCTTTACCAATCCTACAACAGATAGAGGCCTTATATCCAAAATATACAAAGAACTCAAAAAGTTAGACCGCAGGGAGACAAATAACCCTATTAAAAAATGGGGTTCAGAGCTAAACAAAGAATTCACAGCTGAGGAATGCCGAATGGCTGAGAAACACCTAAAGAAATGTTCAACATCTTTAGTCATCAGGGAAATGCAAATCAAAACAACCCTGAGATTTCACCTCACACCAGTGAGAATGGCTAAGATCAAAAACTCAGGTGACAGCAAATGCTGGCGAGGATGTGGAGAAAAGAGAACACTCCTCCATTGTTGGTGGGATTGCAGACTGGTACAACCATTCTGGAAATCAGTCTGGAGGTTCCTCAGAAAATTGGACATTGAACTGCCTGAGGATCCAGCTATACCTCTCTTGGGCATATACCCAAAAAGATGCCCCAACATATAAAAAAGACATGTGCTCCACTATGTTCATCGCAGCCTTATTTATAATAGCCAGAAGCTGGAAAGAACCCAGATGCCCTTCAACAGAGGAATGGATACAGAAAATATGGTACATCTACACAATGGAATATTACTCAGCTATCAAAAACAACGAGTTTATGAAATTCGTAGGCAAATGGTTGGAACTGGAAAATATCATTCTGAGTGAGCTAACCCAATCACAGAAAGACATACATGGTATGCACTCACTGATAAGTGGCTATTAGCCCAAATGCTTGAATTACCCTAGTGGCCTAGAACAAATGAAACTCAAGGCGGATGATCAAAAATGTGAAGGCTTCACTCCTTCTTTAAAAGGAACAAGAATACCTTGGCAGGGAAGAGAGAGGCAAAAGATTAAAACAGAGACTGAAGGAACACCCATTCAGAGCCTGCCCCCACATGTGGCCCATACATATAGAGCCACCCAATTAGACAAGATGGATGAAGCAAAAGAAGTGCAGACCGACAGGAGCCGGATGTAGATCGAAACCTGAGAGACACAGCCAGAATACAGCAAATACAGAGGCGAATGCCAGCAGCAAACCACTGAACTGAGAACAGGACCCCGTTGAAGGAATCAGAGAATGAACTGGAAGAGCTTGAAGGGCTTGAGACTCCATATGTACAACAATGCCAAGCAACCAGAGCTTCCAGGGACTAAGCCACTACCTAAAAGACTATACATGGACTGACCCTGGACTCTGACCTCATAGGTAGCAATGAATATCCTAGTAAGAGCACCAGTGGAAGGAGAAGCCCTGGGTCCTGCTAAGACTGAACCCCCAGTGAACTAGACTGTCGGGGGAGGGCGGCAATGGGGGAGGGTGGGAGGGAACACCCATAAGGAAGGGGGGAGGGAAGGGATGTTTGCCAAATGTACATAAGAAATACTCAAGTTAATAAAAAAAAAATCTATAAAAAAAAAAAAATGCTGAGCTATTAACAAACAGATGAGGTCTTCATCTTTGGGATTCCAATCTTGTAGTAAGAGTGGAATAATTCATACTTCATGGTTGCCTAACATGTTCGAAGCTGCCTAAGGCTCACATGATCATAGAATGTGGCACCAAGATGCTCAGATGTCTGAGGACAATAGGGATGGGATGACCTGAGGGAGACAAAACAAAGGAAAAGACTTTAAAGTGTTTGTATGGGCACATATAAAAGGAAAGCTTTTTTAAAAAATTTTAATTTAATTTTTTAAATTATTCGCTTAACATTTCACTAACTGTCCCCCTCCCAGTCACCCCTTCCCAAAATCTTCCCCCTACTACCCCCATCCCCTTCTTCTCTAGGTGGATGAGGCCCCCTTGGGACTTACAACCACCCGCTCCCCCCAATTGGCACTTTAAGTCACTGTGAGACTTGGTGCTTCTTCTCTCACTAAGGCCAGACAAGGAAGGCCAGCCACAAATAGACAACAGCTTTTGAGATAGCCCCTACTCCAGTTGTTCAGGACCCACATAAGGACCAAACTGCACATCTGCTACTATATGCAGGAAGGCCTAGGTCCAGCCTGTGTATGCTTTTTGGTTGGTGGTTTAGACTCTGAGAACCCCAAGGGTCCAGGTTAGTTGACTCTGTTGGTCTTCCTGTGGAGCCCCTGAGATGGTTTGTATATGCTAGGCCAGGGAGTGGCACTGTTAGAAGGTATGGCCCTGTTGGAGTGGGTGTGGCTTTGTTGGAGTAGGTGTGGCCTTGTTGGAATAGGTGTGGCCTTGTTGGAGTAGGCGTGGCACTGTGAGTGTGAGCTTTAAGGCACTCATCCTAGCTGCCTGAAAGGCAGTATTCTGCTAGCAGCCTTGAAATGAAAGTGTAGAACTCTCAGCCCCTCCTGTACGATGCCTGCCCAGATGCTGCCATGCTCCCACCTTGATGATAATGGACTGAACTTATGAACCTGTAAGTCAGCCCCAAATAAATGATGTCCTTATGAGAGTTGCCTTGGTCACAGTGCCTGTTCACAGCAGTAAAACTCTAACACAGCTCCTAGCCCCTGCGAGGCCCACAATCCTTCCTCCTGTTCTTCCATAAGAGTCCCCAATCTCCACCCACGGTTTGGCTGTGTTTGTATGTCTGAGAAAAGCTGCTGGGTGGAGCCTCTCAGAGGACAGCATGCTCCTGTCTGCAAGCATAACAGAGTTTATCATTAATAGTGTTAGGGACTGGTGCTTGCCCATGGGATGGGTCTCAAATTGGGCTGGCTATTGGTTGACCATTTCTTGAGTCTCTGCTCCCTCCCACCATGTCTGCATTTCCTATAGACAGAATTAATTTTGGCTTGAAAGTTTTATCACTCCACTAGGGTTCCTGACAGGAGGTGGCCACTTCAGGTTCCATATCCCCAAGGTAGTGAGTCACAGCTAAGGTCACTCCCATTGATCCTTGGGTGCCTTCCTTACCCCAAGTCTCTGTCTCATCCTGGAGATGGCCCCAACCTCCTCACCTCCAACAGTTGCATATGTTCATTCATTTTTAACCTAAAAATTAAAAGTGGTAAAAAAGGCAAATGCTTAAGAATAATAATGAGTGAGGTAACCCAATCCCCAAAATCACACATGGTATGCACTCACTGGTGTCCAAGTGGGTATTAGCCCAAATGTTCGGATTAACCAAGATACAATCCACAGACCACATGAAGCTCAAGAAGAAGGACAACTGAAGTGCGGAACACTCAGAAAGGGGAACAAAAATATTCATAGGGGAAATATAGAGAAAAAGGTTGGAGCAGAGGCTGAAGGAAAGGCTATCCAGTGACTGCTCCACCTGGGGATCCAGCCCATATACATACAGCCACCAAACTCAGACAATATGGCTGATGCCAAGAAGTGCATGCTGACAGAATGCACTGATAGAGCTGTCTCCTGAGAGGCTCTGCCAGAGCATGACAAATACAGAGGTAGATGCTCACAGCCAACCATTGAACTGAGAATGGGGTCCCCATTGGAGGAGTTAGAGAAAGGACTGAAGGAGCTGAAGGGGTTTGTAACCCCATAAGAACAACAATATCAACCAACCAGAGCTCCCAGGGACTAAACCACCATCCAAGGAGTACCCATGGCTCCAGCTGCATATGTAGCAGAGGACGGCCTTGTTGGGCACCAATGGGAGAAGCCCTTTGTCCTACGAAGGCTCAATGCCCCAGTGTAGGGGAACATCAGGGTGATGAGGTGGGAAGGAGTAGGTGGATGGGTGAGGGAGGATTGGGGGTGGAGGGGCTATGGACAGGAGACAGGGAAAGGGGATAACATTTAAAATATAAATTTAAAAACATCCAATAAAAAACAAAAACAAAATCCACGTAAAAAACAAAAGAGAATAATAATGAGAAAACTCATTTCCTTTTGCATAGTAATGAAAGCCAGAAACTGACTGACTGCTGCTGCCTTGCCTGGGGCCATATACTTTGTTTCCACAGCTATTCCCACTGCCCTTCCCCAGAAGTTTACCATCTCACATTAACTCCCTGTGTGCTGAAGTGAAAGCAGCTAAACAATTATACGTTCCTTGCCTTATACATTAATCCATAAAAACAGTTGAGCCGTTCCTGGCCTACTTCATCTTTGCTCCAGCTTTAAGAGCGAAAGCAATTCTCACAGGTTAGTTATTTTTATTCTTAAAGTCATCTTGGCAATCACTTTCTAGAGACCTAATGAGATAATCTATCAATCTTTGAGCAGTGGTTGTTTCTCCCCAAAATACTGGCAACTATATTAAACAAAGTTCTCTTTAACCTAATTTTGCTCTCAATGATTGATATACATACACAGAGGCAACATAAACAGTATATCTACTAGTTATCCACCAGAGATAACACAACAGAGACAGCAAAAGCTTTGAGTGCTGAGTGGAATTTCAGTGATTTCAATGACGAGTGTTATCCGTTAACAAAGCAGCTCACTTAGTGACCGAGTGATGTTCACATTCTAGAAACAGATATCTCAAGGTATGTGTATTGAATTAAAATTTTTACTCATGGGCTACAGAAATAGCTCAGTGCTTAAGAGCCCTGGCCAGTCTTCTAGAGGACTTGAATTCAAATCTTAGCACTGATGCTCACATCCAGCTGTTTCTTCAGTTCCAAGTGATCTAATGCCCTCTTCTGGCCTCTGTGGTCGCCAGGTATGCACGCGGTACACAGTCAGGCACACAGATAGAACACCCATACACATAAAACTTTTTAAAAATATCTTTAAGTATCATTCTTGTCCCAGCACTCGAGCTGTGGAGGCAGGAGTTCAATGCTATCCTTATGTGTAGACTGAGTTTAAGTCTAGCCTACACTATGTAAGATCCTGAATCAAAGCATCAAAACCCAAAACAAATGAATAAAAATAAATGATTTGCTGTTAAACGTGTTCAGTGTAGAGAAAAGGATTTAAAAAAATATCCAACAAAGTTGTATGTGAAAACCCTTGTGTGCCCTTGAAATTGCAACTGTATTAATAACCCTGTCCTGCCTCGGGAAGGAAATCTTGAGAACATTTACATGTACAGCATAGTTCATTAGGTTTCTGAATGCCCTGCCTAGCTCTTTCAAGGCTTCTGGGTGGTTAAAGTGTAACACCAGGACTGTTTCTCTTCCCCCCTCTGGGGTGGGGAGAGCTGCTTACAGTTCAATATCCTGACTGGGGATTCCCAACTCCACACATAGAACCATGACACCTGACTCTGGATAGTTACTGACTTTAACTCCCTTGTTCTGAATGTGGTCTCCAAAGTGCTTTTATCAATGCTGGAGTTTATAGGGTAATTTGAAGAAAAGGAAGGAGGCTTGGTATTTTAGTTTCAAGTATATTTGATGATGCACTAGTGAGCTCTTAGAATCTCTTTCATGCCTGGTTTAAATAGTTCTGTATCAAAGAAGCACACATAAGTTGATTGCGTTTCTGTAGAAAGTAATGACAATCAGCTAGAAGCCAGACTGGCTGTTTGTCTTTGGAAGGTCTCTAACCCCTCCTTCATCACCATGTTCCTCTTTAGGAGCAGCCTTTCATTGTTCTTGTTTCCTATTCTTGGCCCTCTGTTAAAAAAAATTAGAAAACTGAAAATATTCATACCTGTAGTGACGTTCATTCATAGTATGTTAGTTTCTGTTTTATTATGAGGAGACACCGTGATCAACAAAAGTTTTAGAAGAAAGTATTTAACTGGGAACTTGCTTACGGTCTCCCCAAAAATCATGGCAGGACACGTAGGGAGAGGCAAGCAGGCATGGTACTGGAGCGATAGTTAAGAGCTCACATCCGATCGGTATCATTACAGGAAGAAATTTCATGGGTTTGTGAAATTTCAAAGGCCCATCCCCAGAGACACACCTCCTCCACCAGGCCAATCCTTCCCCCAACAAGTCACACCTATTAGTACTTACCAAAACAGTTCTACTAATTGGGGACCAGGCACTCAAACATATGAGTCTATTCTCATTCGAGCCACCATGCATAGGAACCTCTAATTCTATGAGGAACCAATTTAACATGCAGATGGTTCCTTCTTTGAAAAGTAATTGTAAGAAGTAAACAGAATATAAACAAAGTAAAATGAAAGAAAAAATGCTGACACAGAGCATCTCTAGGCTAATGCTTTCATTTTCTCTGTCTGCCTTTTTAATTGATTTTGCCCCTAAAACTTGAGAGAGCGGTATACACCAAAAGCACACCAGCCCTGCTCTCATTACTCTGACTCTGGTATTTTTCTTAGGTTTATTTAGGGTCATTTACTCAAAGATAGAGCCTCACTAAAGACAAGCTGACTCAGAACTAATTACACTGTCTGCTTTCCACAGCATCAAAGAAACAGTGGTGTGCCCAGCCTTTGAGGGGAGTAGAGGAAAGGAAAACAGAAGACTCTACTACAAGTAAGGAAGTAAAATTGACAGCTGAATGTGGAAGATTGGTAGATGAGAAAACACTGGGTAAGGCAGACTGTAAATGCTAAACATGATCTCTAAAGAATCTTAGAGAATACAGGCTATACCACGACACAAATGTGGAGGTTAAAGGCCAACATGGAGAAGTTGGTTCTCCTCTTCTATTGTGTTGATTCTGGGAATGAATTCAGGCTACTAGGCTGGGTGGTGAGCTCCTTTACCCACTGAGTCTTCTTGATAACCCTTCAGGAATTTTAGGTCAGGTGTAGCTACCCAGTGAAGACCATCTCTCAAAAGCTCAAAACAAGCAGGTCACAACTTGATTCAGCCTCATGATGCTATGAATGAGCAACAATAAACAATTTACTCTGTTGACTGGGAGAACTTCCAGAGTTGAAAGTAAGTAGGTGATCCCCTAAACATTTAGCTCAGTAGTTCCTAATAACAGTTGAGATAACTTTTATTATTTAGTAGCAATATAATTAATGACTCCAGATTAGTACTTCCTTGTTTACTTTTACTTCCTAGTCTATTGTATCTGTGTTTTGAGACACGGACATGTTTCTCGTGCAATTCAGGCAGATGCCAAAATGTACATCTCAATAGCTTAAGGTATTTCCATCATATCAAATCAGCTTAGAGAAAAGATGGTTGTAGGAGTTTTAGTTATCTGATTGAATCTCCCTCACAATAATAAAAAAAAAAAGAAACCAAATCAAATTGGCCTGTCCTTTGAAAATGTGAACGATGTTCCCTTCAAGGCCAAACTTGAGAAATGTTTACGTGCAGATTATCTTACACTTGTGTGCTTGGTCCTAGTTTTGTTTGCTGTGTTTTTTTGATACCTTGCTTAGGCAGGCTTTGAACCTACTGTGTAGTCAAGTGTGATCCTCCTACAAAGTTCTGAGATTACACGACTATATCACCATGCCCCTTTTTGTTTTAATCTATTAAGACACAGGGTTCTGGAGCAATGATGTGACGAAAATGTTTAAAGGACACTTGTGAGGGTAGAGTGATAGCTCAATGACTAACAGCAAGTATTTGCTGCCTACCAAGAGAAGTGGATTCATTTTCTAGCATCTATTTAACAGATTTTCTGTAACTCCAGTCCCAGAGGATTCTGTGCCCTTGTATTCATTAGAGTTTTATGGCTATGAAAAGACATCATGACTACAGCAACCCTTACATGTGAAAATATTTAATTGGATTACAGTTTAGAGGTTTAGTCCATTATCATGATGGCTAGAAGTATGGTGGCATGTCAGCAGACATAGCACTGGAGACAAAGCTGAGAGTTCTACACTTGGATCTGCAGGCACCAGGAAGAGACAGTGAGACACTGAGCCTGGCTTGAGCATCTGAGACCTCAAATCCACCCTCTCAACCCTCTCAGTGACACACTTTCTCCAACAAGGCCATACCTCCTAATAGTGACACTTCTTAATGGCTGATGGGGGCCATTTTCCTTCAAACCACCACAGCCCTCTTCTAATGTCTGTGGGCATTAGCTATGTATGTGATAGATACACATGCATGGAGGCAAAAAGTCATAAACATAAAACAAAAATATGTAAATCTTTAAAACAAAAATCAGTAGGAAACATTCTGTGTGAGAAACAGAAAGCCTTTCTTTAAGGACTACGACTTGCAAACTTGTGTGCAGAACCCCTAGTCTTCTCTTAAGATATCTTTCTCCTTTTCTAACATAGCTTTCCCCTATTTCTTTTCCAGTCATGACCTTATTCCAGTCATGGAATTATCCAGTTCCTATAATGACTGAGAAGGGCATTTGAACAAGTGAGCTTCTATTAATTACTATTCCCAGAAGACTTTGTATCAAAGAATTTGGGAGATAGAAGGAGGAAGACCTGGAGAGCGGGTTTCATCTTCAACCACACAGCAAACTCAAGGCCAGCCTCGACTCTATGGTATAGCTTCAAAAACTAATAATTTTAGTATGAAGGAATGAAGTAACAATGGTGATTCCAAGAATTATTTGGTGAGAAGGTTTGGAGTTTAAGTAGAGGCGGCAGCAGAGTGGAATAAATAGTGATTTGTAATGGATGGAGAGAGACATTCTAACTTATGTAAACACTGATTCTGAGATGTCTTAGCTCTCTTATATGAATTAGGATGATTTATAAAGAATCCTTTTTAAAACCTAATATTAAAATTCCACAGAGCTCTATATTAGTGTCTCTTGACTGAATCAACATTTGGCTTCTGAGACTGTGCTTCTAACTTTGCTACAGTCAGACACCGTCAGACGTTCTATCTGAGATCCAAACGTTATCATCTGAAATGAGCTATGATTTCCTACTCGCATTTCCACAAATTATCACTTGAGAGAGACCATTTCTTTTCTGAGACTCGCAAATATTTATAGACGTTTGTAAACCAGGAAGCCAGCTGGGGGCCAACTTGCCATGAGTTTAACAGTAATGCTACCATGAGGGTTTTGAGTGACACAAACTATATTCGCTTGGTTAATGGCAATGAGAAATTCAAATCACTTAATCAAGGTTCTGTGACCTATTTGTGATTATGAAATTTCACTAGAAAGTTGCAAATTTTTCTACTGAATGAAAAATTTATAATACAATGAAAAACAGTGTAAAACAAAATACATAAAAATACACCTAAACACACTGAAACTCATGAGCAAGACCTCTGTAGTACATCATAAAATATTCTAGCAAAAAGAAAATACAAAATGCGTTATTTACTTCCATGATCAAAGTGATTTAGAAAACAGATATGTTTGATCTAACTTTATGAAGGATTTACATGTTATGTTGGAATACTTCATGTGTTCTTAAACTCTTACTGATAATTCTCAGAAAACACAGAAAATATAATTTTATAGATGATCATGTTAGCCAGCCTACTACGTAAGTAAGGCCTACAATAAGGCCATCCTTTACAGTAAATAAGTAGGAAATTGCCTCTTAGTAATATTTTGTAGACCACAACTCTTTTCTTTTTATTGACCTCTTAACAGTTTTAAAATTCAAATTTATATATGTCATATATAAATGTATATGTCAGTCACTCTACTTGAAACCTCCATTGTCATCTAAAAGGTACCAAAAAGGTAGTAAGCTTGACACTAAAACTTTGATATTTGTCCCATGCTTGTATCACCTCTCTCAGTGAATGGAATATATGTTCAGCTGTCATGTCCTATCCCTTGACATTCTTCATCCCCAGGATCTTGACAATTTGTTCAAACTACCCCTTCAATCTGTGTAGACCTTGGTCATTTCAATTGACTCTCACCCATCAATCTCTATGAACTGCTGATAAAATCAACTTCATGATGCTGCCTCTTCTCGGATTCTTCAAAGGTAATGCCTTGCTATAAGACAGAGACTAGTTAACTTTTCTGAACCTTACTGAATAGTGTCAGATTGCTTCAGACCCAAATTTCTCACCTGCTACTTGTTCTTCATTATGTTCTTTACTCAAGTTCACTGCCTTCCTTGAGAGTTGGAATCTCCCATGACCCTTCTACTAAAGGGTCATGCCAATATCTCTTCTTCCCAGAATATCTCTCACTTGCTTTTCACCTAATGAATTTTAGGTTGCCTTGAAGTCATTTCAAAACCTCTTCTCAGAAAACCCTGCTCTAGCTTGACAAATGGGATCAGAGCCCTATGCTTTTAGTGACACAAATCATTAGTTTTGATCTGTGTAGCTCATTGGACACTGTCTAAATGCCAGGAACGCAGGATCTCCTTCTTTTCACTGGCCTTTTCTTGAACAATAAATAGAAAATCATGGGATTTCAAACGTACTCAGATATGAACAGAAGAAAACAAGCAACAGAGGTGAAAGTTTGGAGAAAAGCATGAGAGCATACTGCATCATAGAATATAAAGGGATCAAAGGATGGACATAGGTATCAATCCCTGTTATCCTGACACTTACAAAGCTTATGCAGGAGGACAACTATGAGTTCAAAGCCAACACAGTCTACTTATGGGTTGGGTTTGAAGTCAGACTGGGTTATAGAATGAGATTCATCTTGAAAATTAATTAAGTGAATAACCTGGTGGCAAGAGAGATAACCCAGTGAATAACAGAGAATGCTGTGTACACATACTTGTACCGTATATTTACAGAGAAGCTGAGTCCAGTTCCCAACATGGACATCAGGTGGCTCACACAGCCTCTTTTAAGTCCAACACCAGAGAATTCAATATCCTCCTCAAACATCCAAAGGTAGCTGTGCTTATTTGCACATAGACCAGTGGTTCTCAGCATTCCTTATACTGGAACCCTTTAGTATACAGTTCCTTGTGTTGTGGTGACTCTCCCCTTCCCACACACTATAAAATTATTTTAGTTGCTAATTCATAATTGTACTTTTGCTACTGTTATGAATTGTAATGTAAATATCTGATATGCAGAATATCTTTTATAGCATTCTTTTTTTTTCTTTTTTCTTTTTTCTTTTTTTTTTTTTTTCGGAGCTGGGGACCGAACCCAGGGCCTTGTGCTTGCTAGGCAAGCGCTCTACCACTGAGCTAAATCCCCAACCCCGGTATGCAGAATATCTGATATGCAACCCCTGAAGGGGTGGCAATGCACAGGTTGAGAACTGTGGCTAATGGGCACATACACACTAAAATGCAATCAATTAACTCATCAAAAATTAAAACTAAATAACATTTCAGAAGCCATGCAGATTTTTAAAAAGAGAAAATGATTCCTACCTGAGAGACATTTTTCTGAAAACAGGAGATGAAATGCTAGTGATAACACAAAAGATCTCTGAACATTGCCTGAGGGTCCCAAAGACATCTCAGAAGTACTGTTGTTTGGAATAGTAGAAAGATACGAGCTCAGTGGGAGATTAGGTAGAACCAGCTACTTTACCTCAACTCGTTGACTATATCTAGAATATATCTCAGGAATTATGCGTACTTCATTATAGTTGCTTATCACTGCCATAGAACATTGTCATCTGGTCATAATAACATTAATCTCTTCATTCATGTGTTAGACTACATGCAAGCATCTCTCAAAATATGGCCTGTGGGTGTTTTCTCATGGAAAAGAGCAGGTGGAAGGTCACTAAAATTTCATGAGAGATTCTAAGCCACTAATTTCTACGCCTCCCTCCACAGCTGTACACACTTCTGCCCAAGATGTGTTTGGTCTAGTGATCCCAGTAGATGATACAGTATGGAAAATGGACTGAAGAGGGGATTCCTCCTCCGCCACGAGGGGAAGACTTCATCCATGTTGGACTGAGAGTCTTTTGTGATGAGGCTGCTTTGAGGTCACTCATATTCCTGTGAGTAATAGATGCTTAAAAACTTATGCTTTGTAAGTAAGCCAAGTCAACTCGCTAGCTTGCCAAGTTATTAGACAGCTCTTTTGTTCTGTCATTGAATTCTACCTGGGGCAAGTGGCCATTTGTTCGCATTTCTGCACAGAAAGTTCACACAATGATCAAATACTGGGAGACTGAGAGAAAGTAAAATTGTCATCCTTATTATTTGAGGGTCACAACTGCAAATGATGGCAACATGTTTATTTGTAAATAATGCATCTATATGATAAAAGAATTGTATCCATAATAAAGAGATCTTACAAATCAATAACATAGAGTCAAGGAGATGAATTTACAAGTGGATAAAGAATTTGACATGTTTCCAAAGAATATATGTACTTATCTAATAGCCTCATGAAGAAGATAGTGGCCATTAGTAAACATGAATGTGGTAGGGACACACCTCTGAACACTCAACACAATGACTCTAGTCAAAATGACAGGCAATAACAAATGTTGGCAAACATGATTAGCAACTGATTCCTTCATGCAGTGTTTTGGGCATATGAAAATGATGCAGCCACTTTGAAAAATAGTTTTGTTTGTTAGATATAACTGCCATGTGACCTAGCAATTTCTCTCTGAAACATCTAAAAGGAAAACATTTTCCCAAAGACTTGTACAGAAGAGTGCACAAGTTTATTATTTGTACCAAAAAAGAATCCAAACACTGAATAAGTGATAATGGATAAATAAAACGCAATATGTCAAATATAATCCTTTACAATACAATGTTTACCAATCAAAAACTAAAGTATTGATTCATGCTACAATATGGATGAATCACAGAAGTATTATGTTAAGTGAAAAGAAGATTGTCACATTGAGTGTGATTGCATTTATCAAAAATATCTACAATAAGTAAACTTATAAAAAATTAGATTAGTCATTAACAGAGGCTGGAAAGACAGCAAGAATAAAGAGTGACTACCAATAAATATGAGTTTCTTTCTTTAAAATATTTTAATTAAAATATAATTAAATCATTTCCCTCTCCTTATCCTTTCTCCAAGTCCTTCTATACCTCAAATTCCAAGACCTCTTATTCTTTACTTATTATTACATATATTTGCAAATAAATATAGTAATTGAACCAGCTACATCTACTTAACAATGCTTATCCATTTAGTGTAGCTTGTACATGGCTGACCATCCCTGGGGAAAACTAATTCTCCTCTCAAGTGTCTTTACTTGCCTTTAGTTCTTCATTTAGAGATGGGACCCCAGGAGATTTGCCCCATCCATGTTGCTATTTTGTCAACTGATACATTGTTTTTGTTCTGGTCTTGTTCTGGTTTTTGTTCATTGCTGAGATTTCATGCATGCATCTCCCCTGTCGTATCCAGAAGACACAATCTTGCTGTAGAGTTTCTGCACTGCTGGTTCCTACAACCTTTCTATCTACTTTTCCGAGGATGTTTCCTGAGCCTGAGATATAGGGACTGTGTTGTAGATGCATCATTAGGGGCTGGGAAAGTTGTATAGGCTTTCTTTTATAGGTGCTTTAAATGTTCTTTAAATGATTTCTTGAAATTTTGGTTGTAATAGTGGTCGAATATGTCTAACAATACAGTTTTTTATTACAAGGATTATATTTCTGTAAAACTGTTATATGAATAAATATAATAGATCAGTGCGATGGTTTGAATATGCTTGGCCCAGGGAGTGGCACTATTAGGAGGTGTGGCCTCGTTGGAGGAAGTGTGTCATTGTGGGAATGGGCTTTAAGACCTTCGTCCTAGCTTCCTGGAAGCCAATCTTTTCCTGTTTGTCTTAGGAACAAGATGTAGAACTCTCAGCACCTCCTACACCATTCCTGCCTGGACACTGCCATGTTCCTGCCTTGATGATAATGGACTGAACTTCTGAACTGTAAGTCATCCCTCAATTAAATGTTGTCCTTGTAAGAGTTGCCTTGGTCACGGTGTTTGTTCACAGCAGTAAAACCCTAATAAATGCTAATATTCTTAACATAGGGGAGTGGCCTGGAGTGGAGAAGAAATTGAAATAAGGAAGGCTTCCAGGGGAGGAACAATGACAGCCTTACCTGTCAGTACCAGAGTATAAGTTACATGAGGCTTTGGCTGCCAGATACATGAATATTAAAACCTAAGTATCGTGTTTAGTTTTAGTGGAAAACCAGCCTCCAGAAACCTCAAGCACTCAAGCATACAATTCTCAAGAGATTAAGCTTCAGGCAACTCCAAACTCACTGGCAAATCCCTCTGAAAGGTCGTGTGTGGAGTCCAGCTACGCCTGAGCTTACTCAATGATGTATACTTTTTTCCTCTTTGGACTCACAAGGACAAGAATTGCCAGAAGCCAAGACTCTAAAACAATGTTCTCTCCTCACAGGAAGTTAAGTTTATATTAGAATCCACTCATTTGACTGTTTGTTTGTTTGTTTAATGTAACCAAAATAATCCATGTATCCATCCAGATGTTTGCTCACATACTCAAAATGGAAGCATCCAGCCACACACTAGCAACCCGGAGTCCCTCCACAAAATAGGAAATCCTATACACTTTGCTTTCACACTCAAGAGTCCCTAGTAAGGAAAAGGCACTGCCTCTTTACTCAAAATATTCATGAAGAAATCGTAACAAGTATGAAAATTCTTTATCTCTTTATAAAAATTCATTTGCAGAAAGTGAAAGATGTTATGACTTTAGCACTCATGCACACTGTTTGCAAAGGTCTCAGTTTCTATGGCCTACAGATTACTTATTAGTACTATTCAGTCACTCTCAAGACAATGGGCAGATAATGACATGGAAACCATAGTGAAAACACAATAGAACACTAAAGTCAAATTTAGTGGTAGCCTAGGAAACAAGAAGCTTGCCACCCACTTATTGTGTGTGTCACTGAGTCAAAAAGAAAGTGACATAAGCGAATTGTTAAAGAAAAAAAAAGAGACATTCTTTACCACATTACATATTAGTCTGTGACTTTAAAACGTCTGGCAGAAGGAATGCCACGTCAAGGAGGATTTTGACTGTAAAATGACAGTAATCTATGGAATCCGAAGAAATGCACCTTAGCAATAAAGACTCAATGAGCTGTCCCTGAATAACATTGGGAAATTATATTTTGCAATGTCATGGAAGTTTGCTGAGTGAGAATTGAGGTTTAGTACATAATGACAGACTAGCAGAGTCAGAAAACGATGTGGATGAAGGAGGGATCCCCGTGTGTCCCATGACTCACTGAGCTAGACTCTAAATCCCCCTCCATTGTTGAGTCACTCATCCTCGGTTCCCCATTAATATTCTCCAGGAGAAAAAGAGAGGGAAAACCTAAGGTCCCAAAGGGACTATGTATTATCTAGATGTGTGATACACAGCTGCAATCCTATCATCTACAAGAAGAAGGCAGGAGCAGCAGAAGCCCAAGGCTATTCCTGGAAACTCAAGGTAGTTAGTTCATGGCCATCCAAAGCCAGAAATCCTGTCCCCAAAACAAGCAAAACAACCTAAACAGGAAACACATATCTCACGTGTCCTACTGAACATGGGGATAACAGCCCCAGAAAATCCTGTTTTGCCCTTTTCTAGCCAATGTCTTCCTGTCCTAGAACAGCCTGGCTCCGATTTTTATTGCAATAACATGTTTCTTCTATTCTATCTGGATTCAGGTAGGTGTTTTTATATCTGAATAGCATTAGTCTATATGATGCTGCCATGGGGTCATAATCATCTATAGCTTCTTGCTTCTAGTGGCTTAGCAACCATCCATTACATTTTTATGTATCTAGTCTTTCACTAAGATCAATGGAGGCTATTTCCAGAATTAGGCTTTTCAAGCCAAAGTTATTGTTAGTATTCTTATGCAAACCTTTGTGGACATACACTATAATTTCTCTGGGTTAAAACCTGAAGGGTTTTATGGGATTTCTAGATCACAGCAAAAGATATGTTTAAAATTTTCAGAACCCTCAACTTTAAAATTTGATTAGAAGGTTAGGTAGGGAAATCTTGTCTCAAACAAAATGAACAAGATAGCTATGGTGTCCCATACTTGTAATCCAAACACTTGGAAAATAAGGACAAGAGGATCGCTGAGTTCACATTAGCTTCAGCTACAGAGTAAAATCTAAGAACAAAACCAAACAAACAACAATTTTTTTAAAAAGGAACTATTTTACATTCCCACCAGGAAAAATAAGTTTCATTTGTTTTATGTTTTTGTCAGCCTGCAAAGTTTAAATTTTTCTTTTACTTTTCTATTTTATTTATTTATTTATTTATTTATTTATTTATTTATTTATTAGAAGGGGACTCCTGTAGTCAAGGTTAGTCTTGAATGCATTATGTAGCTGAGGCTAGCCTTGAACTACTAATCCTTCAGTCTCAGCCTCAAAAGTACTGGAATTATAGGTTGTCATGTATGTCAACACACCTGATTGATTAGGTGCTGGTGCTCAAATCAGGCCATGCATCCCAGAAACTAAGTTTCATGCTCAGGCCTGCCTTTTTACTTCAGCCAATGTAGTATCTGTGAAGTGATTTCATATAAATACAGGATTTCTAAAGACTGAAGGCAGGAACAAGCTTTCATGTGTTGTTATCCACTCGTGGATCTTTCTTAGTCGTGGATCTTTCTCTGTCATGGATCTTTGTGTAATACAGGCTGAAGCCTTTGGTTCACATCTCTGATAGGTTGCTTTTCTTTATTATTGAAATGTAAAAATTGGGAGAGGCCAAAACACAGGCATTCAAGGTAGAATGAATTGGTGGAGGGTGTACAAATTCTTTACGTATTTTGAATACTAGTTTTTAAGAATATACACAGAAGTATTCAGGGAGAAGTAGACGTACATATGTATCTTCTTCAAAGTGTCTCCTGCTAAGCCAACATTTTAAGCACTCTCCTTCCCATTCTTCTATGGCTAGCTTTACTTGTCTCTTCTAAACATGACACTCCCCTAGCAAACCATTGCAATTATTTTCCTTTATTTCTTTTACCTAGGAATTCCATGTTTTGGCATTTGCATTTGTGGCCATGGTTCAGTATCTGTGACTTGAAGAAACACTCAAAATTTCTTTTCACATAGGGATAGGAAGTTTACAGAATTGTCCTGTAAAACAATTAAAGTCCTGTACAAAACTTTTTTTTTAAGTCTCTTGAATCAATTCTATGTGCATTTTATAATTACCTTGTCAACTTCTACTTTTAGGAAGTTTACTTTAAAAGAATATCTTGAAGTTAAAACTAGAGATGCTGTCCATGTATCTGGGGGAATTTGGAGGCCCTGGAACAGCTTAACAATATTGAGTCTTTATACACATTAAGGACTTTGTTAATTTCTCTCACTAATATTTTATCGCTTTAGTGCAGCAGTGTTATGCAACTCTTATACATTTTTTCCAAATATTTGCAGAGGTTATACAGATGCTACTTTTAGCATTGATTTTGAAAATTATAGATCTAGAACTGTAATTAATTTGCACATTGACTTTAATGCTCAAACACTGCCAGATTCACTGGTCAGTGGCTGGGCATGGTAGTGCACTCGTGTAATCACACTCTTTAATTATGTGCTAGAAGACAGCCTGGGCTATGTCGTGAGACCCTGAAGCCATGGGCAAAATACTATGTAAGGACTCGCTCCTGGAAGAAGCAGCTTTGCAAAGTGTAGTACATCTATGAGGATGTGCGTGAAACAGGAAGTTGAACTGCCTGAGAAGGAACAAGAACAGGAGTCACTTGTACATGCAGAGTTTTGCGTGCACAGAGAATGTTTTCGTAGACGTGGACCTCAAACCATCCCGGAAAGGTGGACAAGGCTGGTCAATTGTAATAAACGTTAGGGTAAGAGAAGCAATCTTTAAATTTACTGCAAAGGACATGAGAAATGGCAGCATATCCACCGTGTAGATGGGTTAGCAAAGCTGCATTGAAGCTTTGCTTGGATTAGGAGACGAAGTCAGAAAGGCCTGTTTATTGATGGAAGAAGACGAAGGTCCTGAGGGCAGGAGGAGTAAGGAAGTCTTGCCAAAATCATTAAGTTGTCAGGAAAAGATAACGTTTGGCTCTCCCAATTCTCTTTCAAAGCAGGATGTTAACAGGACTGGTCCACTGTGTTTGCAGGTGATCCAACTACAGAACCAGTTCCAATTTTCTTAATGTTTATTTTTTTTTTTTCCTGGGAACAGCAATAAGTCCTCTCAAAAGACACAGGCTCCTTACAGGAATCAGGGAAACCCAGGCTAGTCCTGTTTGCTTACCAGAATGGTTGCTCCATTCCAACTGCCCTTTGTGATTACACTCCAGATTCTCAGTATAAAAAGCTAACACTGGGAAAGACACACCTTTAAGAATTCTTTCCAAAAGATATCCTGTGAAGATAAAATAGGAATGTTTTCCCTTAGTCCACCCTAGAGTAGAAAGGGCACCACTCACTGCATGGTCCTTATATGTAATTCTCCTTAGATTTACACCCAAAGACAGCTACCTGACATGCGTACCTTTATAATATTTAGGTGATTTTTGCTTAATTTTGTTTCAAGAGGCTGTAAAAAGAACATGGAAGCTTGCAGTGAGAGGCAACAGAAAAGGAAGAAATTAAGTCAAAACACAACAAGTGTTTGGTAGAGTGTAATATAGTTTACATATTTATGATAAAAAATGATCCTAAAAGGATAGAGTTATTTAGAGCAACCACAAACGGTCTTGGTTGTCGAGGATGGTCTTGATCTCCTCTGTCTCCTTCCTCTCCTGCCTCCATCGGAGTGTTGGGACAACATGCCTGTGCCACCCTGCCTACTTTATACAGTACTGAGGACCTAACCCAGGGCTTCCTGCGTGCTAGGCAAGCAATCGGCCATCTCCTGCTACAGCCCCCATTATCACCAAAACATTACGTGCAAGTCCCAGATATCTCCCTAGGATCCACAGTACAATCTGACTGCAAGTCTTACTCTCCAATGAGTGGAAATAAATATGGCTTTCAGAGTTTAGGGTCCTGGGACCATGAAGTCAGCCGCAGAGATCCTCACAGCAGGCGAGGTAAGGGAAGTGGGGAGTTATGAGAAATAGTGTCTCTCAGAAGAAAAAAACAAAAGAATGGACCTTAATTCTCAAGGTTGACACAAGCTTTCTACATGACCTGGAGCTACTCACAACCTTCTCTGGACTTTAGATTCCTCATCTAAAGCCCACAAAGGAGGAGCTTTCCTGAATAAGCTCAAAGATTTCTCTCCAGTTCCAAAAGTCAAGGCTTTGGCAAAGCTATGCCCTGCATTCAAGTCTCACCCTGTTTTATGAGTTACTAAGATTTCTCAGCTGAGAGGACCTATTCACAGCATGTAGAAAACAGGGCAGCATAGAATGCTGTACTTGTTTAGTTGAGAGTTCTGGCTGCAAGTTCATATTTAGGTCATCAGCAAGAAGCAATTAACAATCAGCCCTGGACACCTGTCCAATTTGTGAGCTGCATTTGTTAGCATAGCAGGAGCTCTCTTTCTACAGAGAAAGGTAAGTGGCAGAGCTTCTGTGTGGGTTTGTGGCAATTCTCTATTAAAAAGATAATAAAAATAGCACTGTTCAGGTAAGGAGTCTTTTGTGAGTGATATAGATGATCATCTGTTAAATCTAGCAAGAGGCTTTAAAGAAGCCCATAGCGGGGAGGACTTGAGATGAACATGTGCTCAGATACTGATCAGAGACCTATGTACCTTCAAAGCAACGGCTCACCTTATCCATACCACTCCCATAACAGTGACGTCACTCGTGCTCATACACTCAATGCACACTCATACTCAAGGTAGGCCTTCAGGGCACGGAACTAGCTTCCCTCAGCAAAAGACAGCTTCTCCCAGACACATTGCCTGGAACCAGCCACATACTGTAGGAATGAAGCAAGAAGAGGTTATCAACAGATCTGGGAGGAGCCTCCCTTCTGCACAGCCGACTATAAGTTGCAACCTCTGCTCACTGTCAAGTTAGGCTTAGCTGCTGCTGGACACCTGTGTATTAGAGCGATCTGGTTCACGGCATGTTGAGCTGTTTGCATTTAGAAATCCATATATTAGGGGTTGGGGATTTAGCTCAGTGGTAGAGCGCTTGCCTAGCAAGCGCAAGGTCCTGGGTTCAGTCCCCAGCTCCCGGGAAAAAAAGAAAAAGGTTTCTAGAAATCCATATATTACATAGAACAGAAAAGGTCTGCCCAGTATCTACTCAACTGTTTCTGTGTGTGCTTATTTGAATCAGGGTCTCACATATCCCAGGTTGGCCTTGAATTGTCTATGCAGTCAAGGATGACGTTGAACTTCTGGTCTCTCGCCTCCTCTACCTCTCAAGTGCTGGGGTCATAGGTGTGCACCACCACAAGCAGCTCTTTCAGTTTTTAGTTAAGCAGACAATGAAAGAAGTGACAGCAGGGGAGAGGAGCAGAGAAAGAAAATGATGTGGAAGAAAATAAGAGAAGGAAATGAAGAAATCATAGCTATCCAGTGTGGTTCATCCAGGTGTACATATAAGCGAGAGTTTGGAGGGACGAAAGGGAAGGGATTAAATTATATCGTTTTGTAATTTAAATTACAAAAACAAACAAAAAATAAAAAAGAAAGTATAGTCCCATGGAAATCACCCTGAAGGACGGCAGGTAAAGAATGATGGAAAACATTTAACTTTTAATGGTATGCAGCATTCTTGGAGAACTGCAGATTCTTGTCCCGTGCTGCTGAGACAGGCAGGTGTGGTTCACTTACGTAGGCAGAAAATGACGCTAACGTCCAAGCTGAAAACTCGGAAAATATTTCAGAGGAATACAGCTCGACACCTGACTACAGATAGTATCAGTAGTGGGTGAGAGGCTTCGGCTCTCATCTCAACATGGACAAACCAACGGCTGGGTTCAGCACAAGAACGTGAGGCACTGCCCTTAATCCTCAGGTTCCTACAAAAGGAATCAAACCACAGAGGGAATCCCAAAAGCCAAAGAACATGCTCAGCCCCAAATGTTTTTCAGAGCTTGGCACATAATGAGAACTGAGGGCTGGCTCGGTGTCAGACTGTGTCTGGGACCCTATTCTGTGTGGGCAGACACAAAGGGAGGCAGTGAGGTCCACATAACTCTCAAGGCAAGTGGGCCATTTCTGCAATCCCTTCTGCCTCAGGCGCTTGCACGGAGAGCATCTCTGGAGAAATAAAGATTAGAAAGCCACACTGCAAACCAGCAGCTGCCACACAGGGAGGAGAGAATAAATCACCAAGAAGTCAAATGGCAAAAGAAAGACTGCTGGCCAGATCTCCTCTCCAATATAACCTTTAATGAAATCATCCTTACTCCCACTATGTTGCCCTGAAGGTTGGGGAACTTGCTGTATAGACCAGGCTGATTTCCTTCTCCTTCTCTTCCTCCTTAACATTTAAAATTATATATATATGGCTGATCCCGGCCCACAGCTCCCTGCTCCCAAACCCCGTGGGGGAGAGAGCTGATTGCCCAGAAGTGTGGGCAATCCTGAGACTGCAGGGCAGGAGAGACTGCCACTTCTGCCCACCTTTGCCCACATCCTTGGCCCAAGAGGCAACTGTAGAGTGCCTCTGGGCACGGGAAGATTGCAGCAGTCAAGCTGCAGGAGCCCTGAGGTCCAGACTGGGCCTGCATCTGAGTGCACCTGGTCAGACAGCTCCCTGCACCCAAATCCCGAGGGAGGGAAAGCTGGACCTTTAGAGGGTCAGACATACCTAGGAAACCAGAGGAGACTACTCTCTGTCCACATTTCTGACTCAAGAGGAAAACACCTAGTGCAATCAGGGCCCCCTGTGCACAGGGACCTAGGAAAAGTAGGGGTAGGCCCTTCTGGTTCCCACCCACAGGGATAGCTGTAAGTCAGTGGACAGAATGACTACATGCCTGAGAGCAGAACATTCTGTTCCCATACTGGCTGAAAGAAAATAGGTTGGGAAACAACCCTGGATATAGAAAACCAAAGGAAGAGACAAGGAGCCATAGATACAAGCATCACCAACAGAATACAAGAGATAGAAGAGAGAATCTCAGGAGCAGAAGATTCCACAGAAATCATAGACACAACTGTCAAAGATAATGTGAAATGGAAAACGCTACAAAACATACAGGAAATCCAGGACACAATGAGAAGATCAAACCTAAGGATAATAGGTATAGAAGAGAGTGAAGACTCCTGACTCAAAGGACCAGTAATTATCTTCAACAAAGTCATAGAAGAAAACTTCCCTAACCTAAAGAAAGAGATGCCTATACACATACAAGAAGCCTATAGAACTCCAAATAGATTGGACCAGAAAAGAAACTCCTCCCATCACATAATAGTCAAAACACCAAATGCACAAAACAAAGAAAGAATATTAAAAGCAGTAAGGGAAAAATGTCAAGTAACATATACAGGCAGACCTATCAGAATTTCACCAGACTTCTCACCAGAGACTATAAAAGCCAGAAGATCCTGAATAGATGTCATACAGACCCTAAGAGAACACAAATGCCAGCCCAGGTTGCTGTATCCAGCAAAACTCTCAATTAACATAGATGGAGAAACCAAGATATTCCATGATAAAACCAAATTTATACAATATCTTTCTACAAATCCAGCCCTACAAAGGATAATAAATGTAAAGCCCAATACAAGGAAGCAAGCTACACCATAGAAAAAGCAAGAAACTAATCTTTGCAACAAAACAAAGAGAAGAGAAGCACACATATATAATCTCACCTCCAAATACAAAGATATTCCTTAATATCTCTCAGCATCAGTGGACTCAATTCCCCAATAAAAAGACACAGATTAACAAACTGGATATGTAATGAGGACCCAGCATTTTGCTGCCTACAGGAAACACACTTCAGAGACAAAGACAGATACTACCTCTGAGTAAAGGCTGGAAAACAATTTTCCAAGCAAATGGTCTGAAGAAACAAGCTGGGGTAGCCATTCTAATATCGAATAAAATCTATTTTCAACCAAAAGTCATCAGAAAAGATAAAGAAGGACACTTCATATTCATCAAAGGAAAAACTCATGGAGATGAGCTCTCAATCCTAAATATCTATGCTCCAAATACAAGGGCACCTACATACATAAAAGAAACCTTACTAAAGCTCAAAGCACACATTGCACCTCACACAATAATAGTAGGAGATTTCAACACCCCACTCTCTTCAATGGACAGATCATGGAAACAGAAATTAAACGAGACACAGAGAAACTAACAGAAGTTATGAACCAAATGGACTTAACATATTTATAGAACATTCTATCCTAAAACAAAAGGATATACCTTCTTCTCACCACCTCATAGTACTTTCTCCAAAATTGACCATATAATGGGTCAAAAAATGGGCCTCAACAGATACAGAAAGATAGAAATAATCCCATGTGTCCTATCAGACCACCATGGGCTAAAGCTGGTCTTCAATAACAATAAGGAAAGAACGCCCACATATACATGAAAATTGAACAATGCTCTACTCAATGATAACCTGGTCAAGGAAGAAGTAAAGAAAGAAATTAAAGACTTCTTAGAATTTAATGAAAATGAAGGTACAACATACCCAAACTTATGGGACACAATGAAAGCTGTACTAAGAGGAAAACTCATAGCTCTGAGTGCCTGCAGAAAGAAACAGGAGAGAGCATATATCAGCAACTTGACAGCACACCTAAAAGCTCTAGAACAAAAAGAAACAAACACACCCAGGAGGAGTAGAAGGCAGGAAATAATCAAACTCAGAGCTGAAATCAACCAAGTAGAAACAAGAAGGACTGTACAAAGAATCAACAGAACCAAAAGCTGGTTTCCTGAGAAAATACCATCAATACTTAAGGAGCAAGAAGAGAAATAATTAAGGGAAAGAAGGGGGACATTATAAATATATAAGAAGACCCAGATAATAAAAATTCTATTCACAAAAATTATGATATTGTTTCTAAAAGTTATTTGGATCCTGATGGCAACAGCAGGGATTTTATGGTCTTCACCCTCAGTCAGCACCTTTGAAATTTGTATGGCTTGACAATCTGGAGGTTTTGCTGCTGCCCCAAGGACCTTTTTCCTGCACTCCCTAGTCCATTTAAACCTGCTGTTTTCTTAGCAATTGTCTAGTTCCCTGTTCTCATATAGATTGGATGTCAAAAGCATGTGTGGTTAGTTTTAATCTTATCAGAGTCAGAGTGAGTCAAGAATTGCAGACACCATTAGAAGGACCTATTGCTCTCAAGGAGATAAAGGGTGTCCCCTGGGTATGTCAGTGAGAGAATGTATTTATGTGACAGAACCAAATCATCAAAAAGATAAGCTTAAAATCAAAGAATAAAGAAATGCAGAAGGCAAAGAAATATTGCAAATCAAATAAGCAAGTGTGGCTGATAAAAGAAAAGAGCCAGAGGAGGAGGTGGGGTCAAAGAGATCTTGTTTTTCTTTTCCTTTCCTTTCCTTTCCTTTCCTTTCCTTCCCTTCCCTTTCCTTTCTTTTCCTTTCTTTTCTTTTCTCTTTCTTTCCTTCTGTGATTTGTTTGATAATTGAATCATTTGAATATGTTTGCAACTAAGTGGAATAAACACAAAAAGGGGAGAAACATATTGGAAAAGAAGGCAAAGTAGTGAAAAGATACTTTAAATTTGAAAAAACAAACAAACAAACTAAGGATGGTGGCTCATACCTGTAATTCTACTACTACGTGGGAGGCTGAAGCGGTGGTCATGAGTTTGAACCTAGTCTAGGCTACAGGGTGAGACACTTATCTCAAACAAATCATACACACACATACACACTCACATACAGAGAGAGAGAGAGAGAGAGAGAGAGAGAGAGAGAGAGTAACATTAGTAGAACTTCAAAATATCTAGCCAATCCATTCTTCTTCCAAAAAAGCAAGCCAAGTTATTAATATTATAACATTCTAATTTACTTTCTTAAAAATCAAGTATTCTTATACCTAATAGATTTTCCCAAATGTCTCTTAACATATTTTTGTACTGTGAATTTATTTATGTTGCAAATAGGTCAATTAATAATACAATTTTGATTTTCTTATTAGCAGAATTCTACAAAATCCCTGTTTTGAAGAACTTATTTTATAATCCTAAGTTTATGAAAGCATTCTTTTCATGTCTGATATATTCTTTACACGTCAAAGCTTTCTTTAAAACAGATTGTCACTCGAAATCTGATAAATCAGGTGGAAGGAGCAAAGCGATTAGTTTATGTTTGTATGTATTTGTTATCAGTCCCAAAGATGAAAGAATGCATTCATTATGAAATAATCTTAGTTTATCTTGAGAAAGCACTTTGAAATTAGTGGGCCCATTATTTCCAACAACTGAAATGCCAAGATATGAAGTTAGAACTCAGTTATTCACATGGCTAGAAAAAGACTTGAGTCAAGAATCCCAAAGGATAAAGTAGTCATGCGTTTTAGGAGCCATTAGTTTTTGGAAGGTAAAATGGTATTTACATTTGTATATGACAGATTCCCAGGCTTAAGGACATTTATTATTTTTTTCTTAAACCAACCAAACAAAAATGTAGCCAACTTGTAACTGCCTAACCATTTAGTCAGATTTCATCTTGTGCTATTGCCAAAACCAGTTGTGCTCAGAACTCAGACGACATTTCAGGAAGGCAATGAAATCATAGATAAGTGGGTTAACTAAGATTAGAATTAGTTGTTTGCCAGCTAAAGAGTATTTGTTTGCTGTGTGTGGTGGTACTGACCTTTAACCTCAGAACCCAGGAGGCAGAGCCAAGCCTGGTCCGTGTAACAAGTTCTAAAACAGCCAGAGGTACGATGTTGCCAGAGGCCATCTCTGGCTCTTCTTCTTTCTTGGTTTTTCTCTTGAAGGTAAACTGAGGAAAAAGAATGTCAGCTATGGCAAGATACTTAAACTTTCTGTTTAATAATTAAATGTTTTCCTGCCTTAAGTCTAAGTCATTTTGCTGCAGTAACTGACCTACCTGTCTAAGTTCCTCTGAAGCCAGAAACTGCAGTCTCTGGCATTAGCACCTTATCTTAAAGCATCACGGGATTGTGGATTAAGAGCTAGAGCCTTGGGAATAACAACTGAAATGTAAATAAGAAATACTCAAGTTAATAAAGATTAAAAAAATAGAGTTAGAGAGATGGCTCAACATCTCTTCTAGACACTTGCAACAACTCTAGTTCAGTTCTAAGAACATACACAGAGTAACTCACAACTTCCTGGAACTACAAGTGTTTCTTATTCTTTAGGTGGTCAATAAAAAAAAAAAAAAAAGCTAGAGCCTTTTCCCTCTTATCCAGATGCCTTTCACTTGTCAGGATATGAGGAAGTTCCAGCAAGAAACTTTTGTTGAATCAGGAGAAGAAAATCATGCTCACAGAAGGAAAAACTTTTACAGAAGCAACTATGGATTAAAACCACATAAATTCATCTACAGATTTGTTCATGTATATTCATGAATTTCCATTCAAACCACTTGGGCCCAGTTTTCAAACTATCTCATAATTACCTACTTATACACACACAGACACACACACACACACACACTCATACACACACATCTATGTATGTATGTATGTATGTATGTATGTATGTATGTATGTATGTAAGTATGTATAGGGAACAAAAGGCCAAGTGCCAGTGCAGAAAGAACTCACTCATTCTGGATGAAAAATGAGCTCCAATCTTTATTGCATAGAGAAAGAAAAAACTTCTACCTTATTATTACTAAATGAATTAAACCCAAGTCTGTAAGGAGAAAGCTTTGTTCTTTTTTGTAAGGCTAAGCCTGCCTTGCTATTAAGAAAAGACCTGTTTGGTTCTGTGGTAAGGAGAAGCCTGCCTGCTCCTTGCACTCACTCTGAATTTTCCTCTTTCCCTCTGCATTCAGCATATTGCTCTCTTAATTTTTTATTTTGGCTTATAATTTCTAAGTTATTCCACACTGCATTCTCCTTCTAATATTACTATTTCCTCCTGTTCTCGTGTAACAATGTTCATGATCCTTACTCCCAAAATATTCTCTTCAATGTATATCGTCCAATGTAATCTTCCCTAGTTCTTTGTACCTTTTCTAGAATAGATCACATGATTTGTCCAAGCATCCCTATTTTTAAAAAGTTCACTAAAATTCAAACATAAATTGAATAAGAAGATAGCAATACAAATACAATTCCACCTCTAACAACAACAAAAAAAAACCCAGGAAACAATCATTGGTCTCTAATATTTTTCAACATCAGTAGACTCAATTTTCCAATAAAAAGACATAGACTAACAGACTGGATATGTAAAAAGAACCCAGCATTTTGCCGCACACACACAGAAAACACTCCTCAGTGACAAAGACAAACACTACTTCAGAGTAAAGGGCTGGGAAACAATTTTCCAAGCAAATGGTCCCAAGAAACAAGTTGGAGTAACCATTCGAATATTGAATGAAATCATATTTCAACCAAAAATTATCAAAAAGATAAGAAAGGACACTTCCTATTCATCAAAGGAAAAATACACCAAAATGAACTCTCATTCTGAATATCTATGCTCCAAATGCCAGGGCACCCACATTCATAAAAGAAACCTTACTAAAGCTCAAAGCACACATTGCACCTCACACACTAATAATTGGAGACTTCAACACCGCACTCTCATCAATAGACAGATCATGGAAACGGAAATTAAACAGAGACACAGAGAAACTAGCAGAAGTTCTGGACCAAATGGATTTAACAGATACCTATAAAACATCTTAAACCAAAAGAATATACTCTCTTCTCAGAACTTCGTGGTACCTTCTCCAAAACTGACCATATAATTGGTCACAAAACAGGACTCAACAGATACAAGAAGATTGAAATAATCCCATGCATTCTATCAGATCACCTGAACTAAGGCTTTTCTTCAATAACAACAAAAATGACAGAAAGCCCACATATATATGTTCTACTCAAAGATAACTTGATCAAGGAAGATAGAAAGAAGGAAATTAAAGACTTAAGAATTTAATGAAAATGAAGGCAAAACTTACCCAAAAATATGAGATATAATGAAAGCAGTGCTAAGAGGAAAACTCATAGCTCTGAGTGCCTCCAAAAAGAAACTGGAGAGAGCATACATTAGTAGCTTGATGGCGCATGTAAAAACGCTAGAACAAAAAGAGGCAAATATACCCAAGAAGAGTAGATGACAGGAAATGATAAAACTCAGGGCTGAAATCAACCAAGTAGAAACAAAAAGAACTAGACAAAGAATCAACAAAACCAGGAGCTGGTTCTTTGAGAAAAATCAACAAGATAGGTAAACCCTTAGCCAGACTAACCAGAGAGCATGGAGAGGGAATCCAAATTAACAAAATTAGAAGTGAAAAGGGACATAACAACAGAAACTGAGAAAAATAAAAAAAATCATCAAATCCTACTACAAAAGCCCATACTCAATAAAACTCAAAAATCTAGGGGAAATGGACAATTTTCTAAACAGATACCAGGTACCAAAGTAAAAATCAGGATCAGATAAACTATCTAAACAGTCCCACAACTGCTGAAGAAATAGCAGTCAGTAAGAGTAAAAGTCTCCCAAAATCCCAGGACCAGATGGGTTTAGTGCAGAATTCTATCAGACCTTCAAAGAATAGCTGTTATCACTAATGTCCAAACTATTCCACAAAGTAAAAACAGAAGGAGCACTACCTAATTCCTTCTACGAAACTACAATTACACTTATACCTAAACCACACAAAGACCCAGCAAAGAGAACTTCACATCCATTTCTCTTATGACTATCAATGCAAAAGAACTCAATAAAATTCTCACAAACAGAATCCAAGAACACATTAAAATGATCATCCATCATGACCAAGTAGGCTTCATTCCAGGGATGTAGGGGTGGTTCAATATAAATCCATCAACATAATCCATTATATAAAGAGACAAAAAATAAAGCCACATGATCATCTCATTAGGTTCTGAGAAAGCATTTGACAAAATTCAACACCCCTTCATACTAAAAGTCTTGTAAAGATCAGGAATTTAAGGCCCATAACTAAATGTAGTAAAAGCAATACACAGCAAACCAGTAGCCAACATCAAACTAAATGGAGAGAAACTTGAAGCAATCCCACTAAAATCAGGGACTAGACAAGGCTGCCCACTCTTCCCCTACCTATTCAATATAGTACTCAAAGCCCTAGCCAGAGCAATCAGACAACAAAAGGAGGACAAAGGAATACAAATTGAAAAGGAAGAAATCAAAATATGACTATTTGCAGATAATATGATAGTATACTTAAGTGACCCCAAAAATTCCACCAGAGAACTCCTAAACCTGACAAACAACTTCAGCAAAGTGACTGGTTTTAAAATTACCTCAAACAAATCAGTATCCTTCCTCTACTCAAAGAATAAACAAGCTGAGAAAGAAATTAAGAAAAGGACACCCTTCGCATTATCACAAATAATATAAAGTACCTCGGTGTGACTTTAACCAAGCAAGTGAAAGAACTGTATGACAAGAACTTCAAGTCTCTGAAAAAAGAAACTGAAAAAGATCTCAGAAGATGGAAAGATCTCCCATGCTCCTGAATTGGCAGCATTAATACTATAAAAATGGTTGTCTTGCCAAAAGTAATCTACAGATTCAATGTAATACCCATCAAAATTCTAACTCAATTCTTCATAGAGTTAGAAAGAGCAATTTGCAAATTCATTTGGAAAAGCAAAACACCTAGGATTGTGAAAACTCAACAATAAAAGAACTTCTGATGGAATCACCATTCCTGACCACAAGCTGTATTACAGAGCAATAGTGATAAAAAATAAATAAATAAATAAATAAATAAATAAATAAATAAATAAATAAAAAACCTGTAAGATATTGGTACAGAGATAGGCAGGTAGATCAATGGAATAGCATTGAAGACCCAGAAATAAACCCACACACATATGGTCACTTGATTTTTGACAAAGTAGCTAAAATCATATAGTGGAAAACAGATAGCATTTTCAACAATGGTGCTGGTTCAACTGGCAGTCAGCAAATCAATCCATTCTTTTTTTTTTTTTTTTTTTTTTTTTTCGAGCTGGGGACCCAACCCAGGGCCTTGTGCTTCCTAGGCAAGCGCTCTACCACTGAGCTAAATCCCCAACCCCAAATCAATCCATTCTTATCGCCCTCTACAAAGCTCAAGTCCAAGTAGATCAAGGACCTCCACATCAAACCAGATACACTCAAAGTAATAGAAGAAAGAGTGGGAAATTGTCTCGAACACATGGGCACTGGGGAAAATTTCCTGAACATAATACCAATGGCTTATGCTTTAAGATCAAGAATCAACAAATGAGACCTCATAAAATTGTAAAGCTTCTGTAAGGCAAAAATGTTATCTGTAGGACAAAACAGCAACCAACAGATTGGGAAAAGATCTTTACCATTCTCTCATCTGATAGAGGGCTAATATCCAAAAACATACAAAGAACACAAGAAGTTAGACTCTAGAGAGTCAACCCTATTAAAAAATGGGGTACAGAGCTAAAGAAAGAATTCTCAGCTAAGGAATATCAAATGGCTGAGAAGTACCTAAAGAAATGTTCAATATCTTTAGTCATCAGAGACAGGCAAATCAAAACAACCTGGAGATTCCACCTCATACCAGTCAGAAAGGCTAAGATCAAAAACTCAGGTGACAACAGATGCTGGTAAGGATGTGAGGAAAAAGGAACACTCCTCCATCGTTGGTGGGATTACAAGCTGGTACAACCACTCTGGACATCAGTTTGCAGGTTCCTCAGAAAATTGGACATAATACTACCTGACGACCCAGCTATACCAATTCTGGTCATATGTCCAAAATATGCTCCAATATATAACAAGGACACATGCTCCACTATATATAAGCAACCTTATTTGTAATAGCCAGAAGCTCGAAAGAACCCAGAAGCCCCTCAACAGAGGAATAGATACAGAAAATGTGGTACACTTACACAATGCAGTACTATTCAGCTATTAAAAATAATGACTTCATGAAATTCATAGGCAAATGAATGGAGCCAGAAAAAAATCATCCTGAGTGAGGTAACCCAATCCTAGAAAACACACATGGTTTGCACTCACTGATAAGTGAATATTAGTGCAAAAGCTTGGATTACCCAAGATACAAACCACAGACCATGTGAAGCTCAAAAAGATGACCAAAGTGTGGATGCTTCAGTTCTTCTTAGAAGGAGCAATGAAAATATTCATAGGAGGAAATACAGAGACAAATTTTGGAACAGAAACTGAAGGAAAGGCCATCCAGAGGATGCCCCACCTGGGGATCCAGCCCATATACATACATCCACCAAACCCAGACAATATTTCTGATGCCAAGAAGTGCATGCCAACAGGAACCTGATATAGTTGTCTCCTCAGAGGCTCTGCCAGAGCATGACAAATAAGAGGCAGAGACTCTCAGCAACCATTGAACTGAGAATGGGGACCCCATTGAAGGAGTTAGAGAAAGGATTGAAGGAGCTGAAGGGGTTTGCAACCCCATAAGAACAATTCCAACAAACTAGAGCTCCCAGTGACTAAACCACCATCCGAAGAGTACACATGGACATACCCATGGCTCCAGCTGCATATGTAGCAGAGGATGGCCTTGCTGGGCACCAATAGGAGGAAAAGCCCTTGGTCCTGCCAAGACTAGATTCCCCCAGTGTAGGGTAATGTCAGGGCAGGGAGTCAGGAAGCAGTGGATGGATGGGTTGGGGAACACCCTCATAGAATAATGGGGAGGGGTGATGGAATAGGGGGTTTATGGACAGGAAATGGGAAAGAGTACAACATTTGAATTGTAAATAAATATAAACATATTCAATAAAAACGTTTTTAAAAATTGAATAAGAAGTTTACAACAAAGAATGTTTACATGCATATCCACTAGGAGTCATTATCTTGCTAAACATTCATCACCTATCACAGCTTTACAGGTTCTTAGAGATTTAAAAACCCTAACTTTTGTGACTACATTATTAGTGAAATTTTATATAGACAAATGCAGTCAATATTTTATGTTCTGTATTTGCACCTATAGTAAATCTTTAATTTCCTTTTTATGAGCTTCAGTTAATGGTTAACCTGCTTGCTACCTCAGAAACAGTTAGCTCACGTTACTTGAAGATCTATTTGTCTATATAGCATCACTACAAGACCATACATCTTTGTTGTTCTGCACAGATCTGCTCAAAAGGTGGGATAATACCTAGTGATTGTTATATATATTTAATAACAACAGGAAACATATTAATAGTAGAAATATTTCCTAAAATGAAACTCTCTTGGGCCTTGCCTACAGGAGCAAATCCATCGAAGATTATAATCCAAGGTGGATCCCTCTTAGGAAGATCACCTGATAGATTTTAGCTTTTCCTCGATGGCTCCTGACACATTGTAAAAACCATGTCTCCAAAGGGGGGAGGGGAGGGGAGGGGGGAGGGGAGGGGAGAAGAGAAGAGAAGAAAGAAGGAAGGAGAAGAAAATGTATATTTTACTCTGTCGGTAATAAACTGCACCTACACAATTAAGCTCAGAAACTCATGATATAAAATTAGGTATATTGAAAGTTAATTTTATGTTAGTATTGATTTTTATGGTTGTTTGAGACAAGATCTCACAAATGATGATCTACACAAGTACACTACCACATTTAAGAAGTATCTGGTTCTTTTATTCTCTGTGTAGAAGGGGCTATGTTCCAAATGGATTCTGCATCTCTTAGCTTTGTTAGGGTGGCTACTAAAGGAGATAGTGACTGTCCTCACATTGTGGAGGGAGGCATTTGCAATCAAGACCATCTGATACATTCATAAGATATTACAATGTGCAATGTGTTATAGGAGAGTCATGGCCTGCCTAAATCTACATTCTTTCATCTATAGTGGATCAAATGAATGTTAAGGCACTCACCTAATTGTCTCTACACACACACACACACACACACACACACACACACACACACACACGTACAAAAGTATAGTTTGTAACAGTATGTCATGCATATACTGTGTGAACATCTATATTCTATGAATTTAATAATAAAAACCGGCTCTTAGAAGGCACCATTCTAAAGTAAATAAAGTGGATGGTGTAGCTACTATATGGGATGAAAATTGGCTACTGAGGAAAAGTGAAAGGAGGCTGGGAAAAGTAATAAAGTCTTATTAACTCCTGGGATGGAGGTGTTTATTTATTGAAGATAGACTGAGAATAAACATGAAGAGAATTGCTTATTTTCTAAAATGTCTATAGATTCAGTTGGAGACTAGAGTCACAGGCATGGTCATCCACTGGCATGGAGACTAGTTAAGGTGTTAAGTAGCTGAAGAGAGTGGCACTTATTGGCCTAGGCAAGAAAACAGTAGAGAATGGGGACTAGTTTCTAAGGTTCAGGAAAGAGAAAGCACAGTACTCCAGAATTAAATAAGACGACAGGTTTTAATGTGGGTAGACAGGTAGGTAGCAAAGGTAATTGCTGGTGTTTACTGAGCTCTGATTTTGTGGTTTGTTTGATTGGTTTTTCTATATGGGTAGCAATGAAGAAAGAAAGCTTGGATAAGTAGACGAAAAAAAAAGGACAATTCCTCTAAAACAAAAGAACAAAAGAAAGAATAAGGAAGGGATGGATGGATGGATGGATGGATGGATGGATGGATGGATGAATGGATGGATAGAGGGAGGCAGAGAGAGAGAGAGAGAGAGAGAGAGAGAGAGAGAGAGAGAGAGAGAGGTCTTTATTTTTAGAGACAGTCTGAAGACTTGTTTGGCTTGGCGAGCATTACCAGAGAACAAAAGGATGTGACCAAACTTCAAGTAAATGTGACAAATTCCAAAGAAATGGCCTATTCAAAGAAATGAGGTATCACTCACAATAAGAAACTGAAAGTGCTTATGAACAGGCCAGGTTTTTGCAACAAGTAGTGAAACTGTGATCTGAAGTTCTCACACCCTCATCCTGTTCCAGTTTCAACAGGAAAAAGGAAATAAATCAATGTGTTTTTTGTCCCCCCCACACAGGAATATGTAGGTATAAAAGAGAATTTCAAAACCAGGACATCTACACACACACACACACACACACACACACACACACACACACACACACACACACACACACACACGTAATCTCCACTCATTTATCGACTGTTCATGGTAAAATTCATAGGTATAAGAGAGCAAATTCTTGAAACTGATGCTTTGTATGTATATGTAGAATGTCACTTAAAGGTTGCAATCCAAGTAGAAGGGTTTAGTAAATACATGGAGGGAAAACTGGCTTTGTCAAGTTTATCAAATCTGAATTGTGAACACAGCACTCAGCCTGATGAATAATTCACCCACTACCTTTTTCCCTTTCTTTTCTTTGAGTGGAGATCAGAGGACAATGCCCAAGTCTTAGGGCTTGGCAGCAAGTACTTGTACCCACTGAGCCATCGCGCTGGCTCTCTTCCACTACTGTTAAGACATGGAAAAGTTCATTGTGACTGGTCTTTTCTATTTCTAAAGCCACGTAGTTCTATGGTCACATTTTCCTGTCTTCAGTCCAGGATATGTATTATTCCTTTCTCAGAACTGTAAATACTCCCTGCATCACACTTGAATGATATTATCTCTAGAATTTTCCAAGGATTGTCATTCTTTCATATATTTGAATTTTCAGTCCTGTAAGCTGCTCATCATGAATAATTCACTAAATATCTTTTCTAAGAATTACTGTGGCAATTCCACATGCATATGCTTTGATTATATTCACCCCGCTATTGTTTACTCTTAACCTCTTTCTGTCTGCCCTTTCCTGTTCCCCTTCTACAACCTGAGTACCCCCATTTCACTCCCCTTTCTTTTGTTTGGTTTCCCTCCTTCAATGAATTCCACACTTCAGAGAAAACTAGGACTAGTATATTTTATTTAATGTGATGATCTTCAATTTCAGTCATTTATGAGCAATATATTATTCTTGTTTATGTCTGAGTGAAACTCTATGGTGATACATACAATTTACACACACACACACACACACACACACACACACACACACACACATCTATTTCTCTGTCTGTCTGTCTATCTTAGAGGTTCCATCACTGTGAAGAAACACCATGACCAAGGCAACTCTTAGAAGGACAACATTTTATTGGGGCTGGCTTATAGGTTCAGAGGTTCAGTCCACTATCATCAAGGCAGGAGCATGGCAGCATTCAAGCAGGCATGGTGCTGGAGAAGGAGCTGAGAGTTCTACATTTTGATCCAACTACAACCAGAAGACGACTGTTACCCAGGCAAATAAGAGAAAGGTCTCAAATCCCACCTCCACAGTGACACATTTCCTCCAACAAGGCCACAGTTCCTAATAGTGCCACTCCCTGAGCCAAGCATATTAAAACCACTATATATATATATATATATATATATATATATATATATATGTGTGTGTGTGTGTGTGTGTGTGTGTGTGTGTGTGTGTGTGTGTGTGTATGATATATAGCCATTGATATTCACCTTGCTTGATTTTATAATTGGGCCATTCGAATATTGCCATACATGCAGGTAGCTTTATAATAACCCAATTAATAAATCTATCACATGAAAAGTGTAGTTTTCAAATTATTTAAGGAACCAGAAACCCATGTAACATTCTTAAAAATAGATCATATAATGATCTATTAATCAAATGATGCTTTAATAAGTACTAATATAAAAAGTTGAGATTACATTTTAGCAAATCTCAAAGAAATAAAACTAGAGGTCAACAACAAGAGGAAATACTGAAAATAATCACACACACACACACAGAGAAAGAGAGACAGACACACACACAAGGTTGAAGCATACACTTTAATCATAGAAAGATTTATAGCATAATTTGAAAAGTCTTAAGAATCAACCAGGTATAGAAGCTCGTGCTTGTAATTCTAACACATAAGGGGCTATTCTAGGTAGTTGCTGTCATTATACAAGGCCAACATAGGCTATGTCTTAGTTTGCCTTTTGGTTGTTGTGATAAAACACCACGACCAAAAGCAACATAAGGAAGAATTTATTTTGTGTTATGGCTCCAGAGCGATAAGAGTCCATTATGACAGGATAGAGGAATGGCAGCAAGCATCGAGCAAGGCAGCAGGAAGCTGAGAACTGAGGGCTCCAAATGAACGTGTGAGGCACAGAGAGGAAGTGGACAGGAAGTCAGACAAGGTTATATACTCTCAAAGCTCATCCTTAGTGGCATACTTTTCTAGCCAAGCCATACCCCCCAAACATCCCCAAACAGAGGCACCATGTGGTGACCAAGTGTTCAAATACTTGAACTGTGGGTAAAATTTCTTACTGAAATAGAATACATTCTATTCCCTTGCCTTATAATCTCATGATCATATCAAAACTCATAATACATTTAGTCCAACCTCAAAAGTCCCCATAGACTTTCATGGCCTCAACACAGTTTAGAAATCCAAAATCTCTTTGATTGTAGCTCCCTGTAAAATTAAAAAGCAAATTACATATTGTCGACATATAATGGTACAGATTCATTGCCATTGCAAAAAGGTGTGTGTGGGGGCGGGGCACAGTGAGCAAACACTAGTCCAAAGCTAGACCAGAACCACCAGGGAAAACATCGATTCCAATAGGCACATACCCTGTGCCAAAGAACTTAAATGGTTCTGCACCTCCAATTTCACTGCCTGCGACATAATTTCTTTTTTGAGCTGGCTCTATTCCTTAAATGCAGCTCTCTTTGGTAGACATCTCAGGGCTCTGGCATCCCCAGGATCTTGGTATCTATAACCGAAGCTTCACTTTAATAGCAGGACCTCTCACGCTCTTGCAGGGACTCTTTCACTCCATGTTGCCTGGCTTTGGTGATTCTCTGAAATGATGGAGGAAGAATATATGACCTCTTTTACTCTTGAATCTTTCATTTGGCTCAATCCTGCTGGGATGTGGGTGTTGAAGATGGGGAGGCAGTTGTGGTTCCAGTTCCTCTGCTTCCTCCCTCTCAGGATGTCCAGACACTGCTGCACACTAGGGCTGGACGGATGAAGTAGAGTCCATAATGGTTAGAATTCCTGTCAGCTGAGAGTGCTGGTGGAGAGTAGGGGTAGGTTGAGAAGAGAGAGCCTTCTCTGAGTTATGCCTCTCAGTGTTACAGCTCTTTTAGGTGAAGGCCTTCTTTCATGGTCTTCAATGACACAGTTCTCTTAGACAATAGCTCAAAGAAACTCAAAGATTTCAACCTTAATTAGCAAAGTTTCCTCACGGCCAGTATCACATGTATAACACTGCCATGTTCAACACAATGTACTCTGGCTCCTATGATCCAAATTTTCAGAAGTTATTTTATTAGTTGTTCCTAGAAACAGAAAATTCTTTAGGCTCTCTTTCACAAGTTGGAAACATAGTTGGGTGATGTCATGCCATTTTCTTTATTCCAGTACAGAGCAGGGCTCATCTTAGGAGCACTAAAATCCTTAATAATTACAGCCTCTCTTTGAACACATGTGTTCGCTGCAGCATCAAGCTTTCTAGTGCTTTTATCTTTCTGAACTGCACATATATTTATTTTCCTTCCTCATTTGTTCTCTTTCATAGTAGACCCTCAGAAGCATCATTAGCAACACCATGTAATAGATCTATCATTATTTTTTCTTGAAGTTTCCATCTATATAGAAAATTACTTCATTACTTTTCAATTTTGCCTCAAGCAATTTCATAAGACAAAGTAAAAGGAAGCCAGTCAGATTAGTTGCCAAAATATGGCTTCTCAGTTGCTGTTTATCTTTGCTGTTCTCTGAAACCTCTTCTCCCAGGCCTCCACACTCAGCTTCGTTATTAGTGCAACTGCCTGCTTGGATCCAATTAACAGCTCTCCTCTTTAAGCTCTAATTACACCATTCCAAAGCCTTCTAAATTCCTCTGAATTCACAGCAACAGCCCAGTCTCTCCTGGTAGCAATTTTTTTCTTAATTTGCTTTTCAGTTGCAGTAATGAAACACACGACCAAAGGTAATCCAAGGAAGAGCGAGTTTACTTTCACTTAAGAGCTTCAGAGGCTCAGAAGTCCATCATGCAAAAGCAGAGACATGGCAACAAGCAGGGAAGGCACCGGACAGGGATAGGAAGCAAGAGATCACATCTCTAACCACAAACATGGAGGGATGGAAAGGAGGGTGAGGTGTGAGGTGAGGGAGTGTGTGTGTGTGTGTGTGTGTGTGTGAGAGAGAGAGAGAGAGAGAGAGAAGAAGAAGAACAACAACAACAACAAAAAAAAACAACAACAACAACAACAACAACATTTGGAAGTTGATCAAAGCTATCCCCAGTGGCATACTTCCTACAACAAGGCCATATCTCCTAAACTTCCCCCAAAGAGTGCCATCAAATGGGGACCAGCTTAAACATCTGAGCCTATGTGGAACATTTCTTATTCAATCCACCATATGAGCCCTATCTCAGTTAAGTAATTTCATAGAATCTATTATAAATAAATAAATAATAGGAACCTATTACATTCAATGAAAGTTCTATTAAGAAAGCATACAAAATGCCTACATTAAAACTGGGAAGCCAGAAGCTGATGTAATTATAAGCACATACTGCTTTTATGGAGGACCTAAATTTGTTTCTCAGCACACACGCTGAGTGTTTCAAAGCTTCTTGTAACTCCAGATCCTGAGTATCCAATGCCCTCTTTGGATTTTCAAGAGAACCCTTGTGCATAAAGCTATATACACAGACACACATGTACATAATCACAAATATATTTTTTAAAAGAAGCCAGGTGTGGTATTGCAATACTGGCATTTAAGGAACAGGAGGATTAGATTATACTCAGTTAAATATTGAGTTTGAAGCCAGCTCAACCTACACAAAAATCTGTATTTTAAAATAAATAATAAGTAAATAACAAGCAAGATTTTAAACAACCCAATGGTACACCTTGACATTTTAAGATAAAAAAGCAAATCACAAAATTAGCAGAAGGAAAAGCTAATACAACATGAAGCAACATGCAATAGAGTCAACATTATTTTGTTTTGAAATTTCCTGTTTCCAAAAAGTAGTCCATTACGCTTTCATTTCATGTCAGGCAACTTCTTGTGACAAGGGCAGAAGGCAGTCAGATTCTTTGCTGAAATCTCAGGAATGAATGACTTCTATCCCAACTGCTGTAAAGTCCTTGCTTCCCTCTGAAGTCTCTTAAGCGAGGTCTGCATGGCCTTTGTCATTGGTGCTACTGTCTTTCAGGCTTCTGCTAGAATAACTCTTATTCTCAACAACAACGACAAACCCAGCTGAAAATAATGCAATGGAAACTAAAAGAATAATACAAAGAATATAGAAAATAAAGAGTGGATCTTTGAATACATTAGAGTATATATTCTTTGAGAACCTCAAACCAGAATACGTTGTATTTTCATCAAATTCACCCCCACTTTTTTCTCTCTAACTTTTCCCATACTCACTTCACCGCCATTTCACCCTACCAACTTTATGCACTTTTAAATTATAACCCAATAAGTCTCCATAATGATACTAGTGTATGTATGAATATAGGGCCATTCGCTGGAGCATGGGCCACCTACCAGGACCTGTCTCAACTAAAGGTGTGACTATGTTGAGTCCTTTTCTGATCCATGTTGGGATTTTCACCAACTTTAATTTGTGTATGTTGTGTGCATGGAGTTATACCATCTGTGAATTCTAGTGTGCAACAGCCCTATCATGTAGGCAGCATATCCTATTGTACTATTGGCTGTAGTCCTCCTGTCTCTCCTGTCTCAATGTTGTGTAAAAATTGTTCCCCGTCACTTCTATTGGTTAATAAAGAGCTGATCAGGCTATAGCTGAGGAGAGAGTTAAGGCGGGACTGAGGATCCTGGTAATGGAATGCCAGGAAAAGAAAGGAGTGGGTCCATAGAATTGCCATGAGGGAGTCACCATGAGGATATGGATGTAGCAGGCTCAGCCAGGGGCAAGACTAAGCTAGCAGGTGACAGGACACATAGCTAGAAAGTAGGCTAGGAAGTAGGCCAGGCCAGTGTAGTTGGATTAGAATAGCTTAGTATCTGCCCAGTTATAGTATTAGAAGCTTATATATAAATATACCAGGTCTCCATGTAATTATTGTAGAGCAAGAACAGTTATAGGAAATCCCCATGCTTTTACTTGGTGTCTTTAGCAATAGCATTTTACCATCGAAGCTCTGACGGTGGGCAAGCAAAATAATGGCAAGAGCTTGTATTGCTTCAGTGTCTATGGAATCCCCTGCCCCAACCAACAAAGAGTTAATTCTTTGACAGGATTGGCAAGAGAGACTTAACTCTTACAAACTAACCAAAAGAAAGAAAGAAGAAACAAGTTAACAAGCATTGAGACGAGAAAGACAGTATTACAGCAGATACCACTGAAAACCAGGGAATCATTACGCAGTATTTGGAATTTACCTTCTAGTAAGTTGAAAACATTTAGAAGTATGTAATTTTCTAAACCTACCAAACTGAAACAAGACAATATAAAAACCCGAAACAAGCCAGCATTGTGGCACTTTCTATTAGCCCAGAACCAAGGAGAAAAAAGCAGGCATATATATGTGACTTCAGGGCCGGCCTGATCTACATAGCAAATTCCAGTCCAACCACGGTGTAATACAATTAAGACCCAGAGCAAAAACCAACAGATTTACTTCTTGTCCTAACAAACTTTTAAAGCCATTAAAAAGGAAGAAATATTTCCAAACTCACTCTGAAAACTCAGTATTATCCAGATACTAGAACTAAAGACAAAATAAAACTAAAAAAGAAAAATGGAGAAAAAAGAATGCAAGGCCATTCTGCCTTAGCTGAGGACCATCTTTTCTAAACTCTATTCAAAGTCCACTTGAATCCATCTTCCTTCAAAAAAATCTCCAGACATTCTAAATTGCAGAAAATCTGCTCACCCTTCACCTGAAAAACAGACACACTAGCTATCAACCAAGATGCAGCCACTCTATCAGATGCTGGCTGTCTACTGCTGAATAAGTCAGCTGCTTTAAGCGAGTTAAAAAGTCCATAATTTTCATTTTGTGCATCATTCATGTTGAAAGAAAAATGAGCTGTTATTATTAATTCAACACTTAGTTCAACCCTTTGGTCCTCCAAGTATTTTTAAAGTTCTTACAGATGACATAACTGTGGTTCTATTAGATTAAACAACTTGGTAAGCTTCTGTTAGAGCAGCAACCAGAAATGTCTGTGATTAAGGAACCAAGCTTTGCTTCTCTACTGAGTTTCCCTCTGTGAGGTAGAGTACAGGTCAAATAAAACAGCAAAGGTTTATTACGTATTTACTGTAAGCCAGGCACCATATTAAGTACTACATATAGGTATGTGTTTAGATTTTTAATCCCATTGCCAGCTGAACCCTATCATTACACTGACTTCAGAAAGAACTGAACAATGAAGAAATTAAATACCTGTGCCCTAAAGCAAGCCAATGGCCCAGCCAGAGCCTAAAACCATTATCTTCTTACTGATGACAACAGTAAGATTTTCAGGTTTTATCTTATTAATGTCTAGCAGGAGTCTATCTGTGTCCCTCTCCATGATTAGGAGTTCTCAAACCTGCAAACTTGAGAACCTTATTTCAAACAAGTAAAGTTCATCTGGCCTTGGAATGGGGAGTGTGCACCCTAAAGGTACATACTTGTGAGTAGCTAACAAGGATGAAAATTGGGTAAGATAGAGAACAGAGCTTTCTGGAAAGATATCTATGACCAAATCTATTAGTCATATAGGCTCTTACAAGTTTGAAAGGAAACCGATCCAGTGATAAAATGCATGCTTAGCTTGCAAAATACTCTCAATTCAACCCTAGGCATAGAAAAAATGGAGAAACGTTTACAGGAAATGACTTGTTTTTAATGGATGATACCCTGCAAAAAAACAAAACAAGAGCTGTTTTACTTTTAATGTCAATTGTGTTTTTGAAAAATAAGTATCATATAATCTGGAAAATGATTTAAGTAGTTGGACAAATGTTTCATGCTTATAATCAATCTCAGGACCTGGGAGAATAAGACAGGAGGATTTTCTCAAGTGCAAAGGCAGCCTGGTCTATGCAGTGAATTCCAAATCAACCTGGAGTATAGTGATACCATCTCTCAACAAGCAAAGACATGAAAATTGTATCACTAGAAGGATTAATTTCTAATGTTATTTTTCTGAGAGTTATCTTTGTATGGAGCTGTTGAGCAAGAGATCTGGAAAATTTGGAGCAGTAGTAAAAGTCAGACATGGTAATATATGCTTAAAATAGCAGCACTTGGGAGATGGAAGAGGAAGAATTAAGAATTTGAGGGCAGCCTAAAGTCTTTTCTAACACACACAGAATGTCTTTGAGTGTCTCCTCTTCTTATAGGATCTTCAGAAATGAGGAAAGTAAAAAGGGACCATTTATAGGGTCAGAAGTTTGGGGAGTAATAGAGAACAACAGGATACAATGGATCTGATGAGAGAAATTGAAAATGGGGGGGGTCTCTAGTTAGAGGAGGGAAATACATACAGAAGAAGATAAAATAGCAGTAAGCATGTCTGAAGAAGTCATAAGGAATAATGCTATTAATAAAACCCAATAATATATGTACATTTGCCTACTAATAAACATATAATTTAAACTAAATTTTCTATCTGGGATGACACTGCTCCTTCAAAAAGCCAAAGATCAGTTTACAAAAGCTCTAACACCTGGTATGAGAATTCCTTTCTGAGTTGGTCAGGGTTGCCTGAGAGACTCCAAAACATTACCGGCTATTAATATTGCCCGTGGTTTTTTCAACACAGATAGAACAAAGATCCCCTATTGTTGAAACACCACACACTTCAGACACACCTGTAAGCCTCCTCCCTGAGGGGTAGGTTTTATGGTACTAGAAAGCATCTCGAAAGCTTCCAAAGGAGAGAATCACTCAACAGTCTTGACCAGAAATGATGCCTATCAGCCATAACAATGGTCTACATGGCATTATAACCCATACTTTTTCAGTAACCAACAGCTCTCTAACTCAAGATCCACTCAACAAAAGGAAAATTGTGCCTTGTACTGGAAACCTAGCCGTAGGCTTAGATGAACACTTCCTCTTCCCTTCTAGCCCAGTGATGGAGGGAAAACGGGGTTTATAGAAAAAGGGACCTGTAGTTCTTTGGGAGCAATTTCACTCTTCATCGTCAGGATACAAGCTGTCCAGTGCAATAGTAATCACTGACCATGAATCAGTAGCAGCACCCCATCCAGCAGAAAACTCAAGGCTCCCCTGCATCAGCATGAGCCAATAGAGGTGGCAAGAGTCAGCCAGAATACCATGGGAAATTCTTTGGCACGTTTCTTTCTAAGAAGTAAAGATCAGTGAAAACCAAGGAAGACCAGCAAAGTGTTGCAGGAAAGATAGAGGGTCAGACATGTTAACCTTGGATAGGAATGTGTATTACTACTCCCAGTGACATAGGACAGTGTCATTAAGAGGTAAGTTAGCACAACAATCACTCATTATAAGCATAAAATTAGAGTGTGTCACACATCTGGAGACACTACTGTCCATCACAGAAAGTCTCCCCTTCCATTCTGCAATCACTCTCTTCATTACTTCATTTTTTCTTTCCTTTTCTCCTTTTCTTTCCTTCTCTTTTATTTATTTCTCTATTGATCATTGGGAAGTTTTTGTGTTTGTTTTGAGACAGGGTCTCACTCCGAATCCCTAGATGGTCTAGGCCTCAGGAACTCATTACATTGCCCTGGCTGGCCACAAACTTAAGGAGATCCTCCCGCACAAATGTGTTTAGTGGCAGGATTACATAATTGCATAATTACATAATTTATGTTACCAAGCCAACCTCTGTCACAACCACTTTCCACTGCCACCTGCAGTACCGAGTGCTACCTGCCTTTTTGATCTTTATAAGCACTTCTTTAAAGTCATGATAGACTGAACAGTTTATATCCTATCTTCTATGTTTCTTGTGTGACTGCCCCATGACAAATGACAGGGGTCAATGACACTATCATTTGTCTTGGTGGTGTTATCTTACAAATGTGTTTTGTAAACTGAGGCACGGGGGTGGAGATGAGTCACTACAGCCATAAAATTAGTCAGTCCCTGGAAGGAAAGGGATCATGCAGGACATGATTCTGAGGCTCCATGCCCTTGTTCTGCGTTGCCACTCACTGTTTAGACTTTCCCTCCTATCAGATCTCTCCCCGATGGAAACAGCCCAAGGGGAGGAAATCCCTGTGTTTGTAGACTCATTTTGGAAAAAAAAAAGCAGCTTTGTATGTTTGTGTTTGTGTTTGATAACACTGTTATAGTTACTAAACCATCGGCTCATGGCTCTGGAATCCTGTGGAATTCCAATGTGCACTAACAGCCTGCTCTGCTCTGTCTTCTCTGGTCAGATTGTTCTTGGATAGCGGAAGTTAGCCAGTGACTTCCCTCATCCTCTAGGCTAGTCCACACAGAGTTCCAGCATCAGTGGACACGAAAGGATAAGATGGAGCTTCATTTTTCCTCCCTGTAAGCTGTTTTCAAATGTCTACATAGACATACAGGAGGACCAACCAAAGAGAAAAATATCAAAAACTAAGTCAGGATTGAAACTAGTCTCTTCAACAAAATTCTCTTACTGAGGTCTAAAATCTGGATTTGATTGCTTCCTCTGTCAACATTTATGTCAACTCTAATAGATTGTCATCCCAGGACAGTAGGGTTTTCGATGGCTATGGCAGAACCAGTGAGGCTTACTGCTACACAAGGGCATCCTAAATTTGAATAGAAAGCAAGGAAGATATAAAGCATAAATTTTAATAAACCATTTTATTTATACATACATCTATTTACTCTGTGTTTATGGATATACATGCACCCCACAGACTCTCCTTCCACCTTTGGGCCCCAGGAATTAAATTCAAGTTGATCATCAGTCTTGTTAGCAAGTACCTCCTCCTACTAACCAGCTTGATGACCCTCAATGCTTTATTTAGGTAACTGATTAACTAATTTTCACTCTCTTGTTTCTGTTTCTTGGGTAATTTTGCAGTTTTTCAAGGAAAACACAAGACATTTTAAAATCTTGACCTCATGAAGTCTATTTGCATAGAATGGTCAAGCTCTAGTAACTTTACAGACAGAAAATAGCTGTGGTAGTTTGAATCAAAATGGCCCCCATAGGTCCATAGGGAGTGACACTAAATGTGACCTTGTTGGAATTGGCGTGGCCTTGTTGGAGGAACTGTGTCTCCTTCACTTCTTCGGCCTGCCAGATGTAGAACTCTAAGCTCCTTCTCCAGTTGCCTGCCCACTGCCATGATGATAATTAAGTAAATCTCTGAAAATGTAATCCAGGTTCAACTAAATGTTTTCCTTTCTCAGAATTGCCACACCCATGGTTTGCTTTCAGAGCAATAGAAACCCTAACTAAAACAACAACATAATTATTAAACTTTCACATGCAAACAGATTAAGTCTAACCCTCACCCCACCCCACCCCTTTTGAGACAAGGTCTCACTTTGTAACCCTGACGGCTTGGAACTTGCAATGTAGACCAGTTGGCCTAAACTCACAAAGACCTGACTGTTGCTGTCTTCTAAGTATTGGGATTAAAGAGGTGCTTAGAATTGAGGATTTACAGTACATTAGTACACAGCTGTACAGCACATCTAACCTGCTTTAAAGAGAACTGTAATGAACTACACTGTACATTACATTTCCTGCTTTCATTCTCTCTTAAGAAGCCCATTCCTTCACTGAAATTAGAGCCTACTTCTTCCAGATTCTGACGTATACTGAAGACTAGCTGAAATAGTCAGCCCTATGGACTGAACAGCTACTGGGTTTTTAAGCCTTCCATTGGTAGACAGCCATTGATGGATCACAGGTTGTAAGCCAATTTAATAAATCTTTAATAAATGTTCTATAAATTCTGTTCCTCTAGAGAATCCTGAGTACCAAGTGTTCAAACATCCGAGTTTATGGGGACATTCTTATTCAAACCACCACATTTGGCTATATATCAAGTTCAAAGTCAACCTGGGATAGATGACAAAGACCCTTTCTCAAAAGAAAAGAAAAGGAATAAAAAAGGATAAAAGGAAAAGATTTTTTATATTCTACTTAAAAAGCAAGAACAATACTACACAAGCCATCAAAATAGAAACATAATTTTTTAAAGATTTATATTGATTTTGATGTGTGTGTGTGTGTGTGTGTGTGTGTGTGTGTTTGTGTATGGTACTTATGTGTGAAATGCTAGAAGAGGGCATCAGATGTACTGAAGCTCAAGTTACAGATGGTTTTGAGCTGCCCATGTGGGTATTAGGAAACAAGCTCTCATTAATAAAAAAAAAGTCATCTATCCAGCCCCTGTACACATAATTTATATAATTAGATATTAAATGCATATGTTTGCTCTAAGATACAGTGTTCCTTTATCTCAGAGTTTCCCTTTTCAACGAGTGTCTATTTACTGTAAGAAACAGGCAAGTAAATGCCTAGACCATGGGGTATGGCCTCAGATAAATCTATACTATCTGTATGCAACTTGACAGTTAAATGTGCAGTAACATCCTCACACAGACATGCAGGCAAGCAAAAATACCAATGTGCATAAAATAAAAAATAAATTATACAAAAACCAAGAATTATAAATGTAGACACATGGGAAGAAGAGTAAGAATCATTCCATGGGATCTGGACCTATTGTGTGATTGAGTTCTTTACCAAACTCCTAAGCACTAGACATTATGTTAGAAAAGTTCTGGCTTTGCAAAGATAAGGTCAAACCCAGCCCTACTTTAAAACTAAGTAGCCAACATCAACAACAAAGTCTCTGAAGTAAAAGTTGTTTTTTGCCAAGTCAATGACTGGCTGAGAAAAGGTCTACATCCACAAAGCCCGGAAGTAAGGAGGTACAATGAGCAACACTGGGTAGTAATGTTTCATCCTGGTACTGAGTGAGAGCAAATAGATTAGGCCTGACTTCTGAAAGAACTTCCAAGCAAATGAAGTAGTATGTAAAAACCTCTGATTGCTCAGCGACTACAGGAGACTCGGTTATTTAAAGCTACACCACATGAGAGCTGTGGGAAGGGCAAAGTCTCTGCCAGGCTCAGTAAAAGTGGGAATGAGCACACAGCAGACTTAAATAGGAGGATGTACACATGCTGGCCAATGCCCACCAAGGCAAACCACTAGCCCAGCCTGAGAAGGACGAGCCTAGAATATGGAGAACTGTAAACGGCAATTATCATCTATCATAGTCAGGGTTTCTATTGCTGAAACAAAATGCCATGACCAAAAGCAACTGGAGAGGAAAGGGTTTATTTGGCTTACACTTCCATGTTACGGTTCATCACCAAAGAAAGCCAGGAAAGGAACTTCAACAGGACAGAAAGATGAATGCAGAAGCTGCTGCAGAGTCCAAGATAAGTCCTGCTCGCTAGCTTGGTCACCTGGTTTGCTCCACCTGCTTTCTTATAAAGTCCAGGACCACCAGCCTAGGGATAGCCCCATCCACAGTGGGCTGAGACCTCCCCCATCAATTACTGATTTAGAAAGTGCCTTACCACTGCATCTTTTCTCAAATGAGGTTCTCTCCTTTCAGATGACCCTGGTTTGTGTTAAGCTGACTACCTAGCACTACTGTTTTTCCTTAGGAAAAACAAATGGACCCAGTAGATGTACCTTATCTTGGAAGCCACAATCTTCATGAAACCAGTGTAATAATTAAGACAGTCGTGTGCCTTTTCCAACTCTGATCTTAGTATGAATAAGGGGATTCCAGATGGAACATCTATTCGTGTAGGAGAAGCAGGATGTGGTTACAGTAGCCTTGAGACTATAGGAGTGTCTAAAGCCTCTTCCGGTGGCAAAAATATTTACCTTCTGGATATCATCTTCTCAGCCAAAGCGTCTCCCAAAATCTTTTCAAAAGGAAGACTGAGAAAATGAACAATGTCCAAAAAGACAGAGCCCTGGAAGAAGATACAAAGTTCTTAGTCTACATGAATAAAGTCAAATATGAATTAAGAGATTTCTACTCTCAAGGCCAAGAGGCTTCACACAATGAACCCACAATAGGGCTTCATAGTTTTCACGACCTTTTATTCATTCCCCTGTGGAGTGTAAGTTGATCCACCAATGAAGAAACTGGGCAGAGAAGAATGGTGTCAATAATGTGTCATTTTTAATTCTTAAGCCAACAGAACATGGAACTTCAAAACTGTACCAGAAGAGATGTTGACTATTACCAACCAACTGACTGCTCTTGGGACAGGAGGTGGTGTCAGAATAATGTGCCTTTTTAAAGCTTGAAATAACTTTAAATGTTATCCAATAAAATGTACTCATTCAAAATACATGACGATTGTACACTCTTATGATCCTAGGACTGGTGAGGAAGATTAGGAATTTAAGGTCATTTGTGACTTCTGAAAGATGGGAAGTCAGCCTGCTACATAAAGAAGACCCTGCATGAATGGGAAGAGTGGGTTACACTGGTAATCCAGTCATTTAGAAGCAGAGGCAGGTTAATCTATGAGTTCAAAGCCATCCTGGGCTACAGAGTGAGCCCAGGTCTCAAATACAAACAAAAACCAAAAAGAACCTCATTTAAAATATAAGAAAGAGCTGGGTATGGTAGTATATGCCTATAATCCTAAAATTAACAAAAGTTATAGCAGGATTGGGAGTTTGAGGCCAATTCAGGCTATACAGGGAGACTTTACCTTACTTAAATAGATATATAAGAAGTAACTTCCCTGGCCACTGATTTTTGATTTTATATTTTTTACTCAGTATTTTAAATATGGCACAATTTGACAACTTATTTGACTTTTCATCATTTATTATAAATATAAAATTATACCTTTTGATGTTTTAAAATGGGGTTTCTCTGTGTAGCCCTGGCTGTCCTGGAACTCACTGTGTAGAACTGGCTGAGCTTGAAACTCAGAGATCTATCTGCCTCTATATCTGCTTCCCAAGTACTCACATTAAAGGCATGAACAATAATGCCCCGTAAATTATTCTTTCATATATATATCGTTCATGAACTAGTAGAGTTCATGAACCAAGCCAGTTATCAGCACATCACTATTTTATTTGATTATGGTTATACAATTTGCATTCCTAGTACTTAGGAAGGCTAAGACAGAAGGATTTCTATGAATTTGAAGTCAAGCCAGCTAAGGCCACAGCATAAAACTTAATTTCTTCTTCTTTCTGCTGTAGCAAAGTACTCTGGCAAAATAACTTAAGGGAGTAGGGTTTATTTTAGCTCATAGCCCATGGATGAGAAGCTAGGGCTGCTAGGGCTTTAAGCTAGTGACATAACCACAACAGTCAGGAAAGAGAAAGGGAAGAATAAAAGCTCCCTTTCTCTGTACACAGGGTCTAAGATCCCTGCCAGGGTAGGGAATTGGGCAGGTCTTATTTCCACAACTAATACACTCAAAACGTGTTCCACAGAAATGGCCAAAGGCCAAACACAACTAGATTCTATCAAACAATTAACACTAACCACCATAGGAACCCTCTCAAAAAATAAAGATGGAGGAAGGACAGGCAATGAGCAAAACAGAAGAACAGCAGCAAAACTCAAACACTGTCTCAACCTTACTGGCTCATGGGACCCACTCACTGAGCACAACAAACGCATGAAACTCCATGGCTGATTGGGTGTGTTGAAGGGGGATATGAGCATAGGCCAGAGAGAAATGCTAGAAACAACATAGTTGGAGTCAGATGAAGTTGTGTACATTGTAATCTCAAAGTTCAGAAGGTCAAGGAAAGAGGATCTCAAGTTCAAGACCCCTCAAGTTACAGAGGGAGTATCTAAGATTTGTATTGAGAGCTTTGGTTTCATAAAAAATACCATGTTTTAGGGACATGCTATTGTTTTAATCCCAGGTGTGGGCTATGGGGCTGCTTTAGATTGTCCATGGCAGCTAACTACGATTTGCCTCATGGTCTAGTAGGTACATGACTTTACCAGCTACAGTTAGCTTCTGCAATTCTAGAGACTCTTGAGAGGGTATATAAAGGCTAGCGCCTGAGAGGGGCTTTGACTGTTGCTCTCCCTCCTGCTGCCACCGCTGCTGCTACTGCTGCTGGTTGCTGCTTACTGGTGTTGAGGTCTGTCAAGTGGTCCTCTGCAAAGGGATGAGAAGTTGGATATCCTAACAGAGAAATTGAAACTAGCCCCATGGATCTTCAGGCCCCTGATCAGCAGGAAGTGTCTAAGGATATCGAAGCCCCTCTTCCCTGTAGCCTTTTCTCTCTCTCTCTCCTGTTGGGGGTTGGAACCATGAAATAAGGTAGAGAAAAGAACCCAGAAAGTAGCCCAAAATTGGGTTACACGGATTAGCCTTTGACTTTTGATCGTCCAGCCTCTGCCTTGCAAATGTTGGAATTACAGGCCTGTGTGGCCAGGACCAGCTGCTGCTTCTGCTTCTGCTTCTGCTTCTTCTTCTTCTTCTTCTTCTTCTTCTTCTTCTTCTTCTTCTTCTTCTTCTTCTTCTTCTTCTTCTTCTTCTTCTTCTTCTTCTTCTTGTGTGTGTGTGTGTGTGTGTGTGAGAGAGAGAGAGAGAGAGAGAGAGAGAGAGAGAGAGAGAGAGAGAGAGAGAGAGAGAGAGAGAGAGAGAGAGAATGGATCACTGTGTAGCCATGGCTTCCCTGAGTCTGGCTGTGGAGACCAGATTGACCTCAAACTTGGCAGTGATTCTGTCTCCACCTCCAAAGTGTTGGGCTTACAGAACTGCACCACCGTGCCTGACTTCAATTTTGTTTTTGAGACAGTTTTGCTATGTAGCCAAGGCTGGACTTAAACCTAATGATCTTTCTACCTCAGCCTCCCCAGTTCTGATTTGCCTGGGATTTTCAGATGTTTTCAATACTACTTATACAAATGACTTAGATCACAGATGAGAATGTGACTAATTGGTATAATTCCACAGTGACATGATTGTTAATGGGATTTTATCTCTCGGTTGTGTCAAGAAAGCAAAATTTTCCTTGACTGTCAATGTGCACCTCCAGACCCGATTCATTTCCCGTATGAATCCTGGGTGGATTTGGCCCACGGGACACGCTGGCAGAGCTACAAAAGGCACAAAGGCAGTTTCCTCTCATGTGTCTTCCCTGCCAAACCGCCCCAAGCTGACTGCATTCCTTCAATGAAAGCCGTGGTCCTTTAAGCAGCCTCTTCTCTTTCATTAGATAGCAACGATGGCATCCACCTTTACTGCTTCATTCAAGTCTGGGGGCGGTAACGTCTTAATCACAACACTGCGCTCTCCATTTTAGCTTTCCTAAAGCATTGCGTACAGTTTAGAAGTAGTCCTTATGCTTTCTCCCGAAAGTAATTTATGTTTCACCAGGTCCTCACCGATGTGAGGGTGCATCCTTGTGTACCCAGCAACAATTTCTGCACAAAGTTAGCTTGCAGATGTCAGGGTATATGTTTTGGAGTATGTGGTATATGTGTGTGAGGCGGGGGTAGAAGAGGGGAAGTAGGAGAGCCTTTCTCCACATGATTGATGTTGCAGTCAATATTCAACTATTTGTTTCATGAATAGATTGGAAATTCTGAACCTAAGAAATGGGATCCGGCAAGACTAGCTGATCAGGTCCATAGATTCTGTTTCTTCAGAAGCACTCTCGAGACTATACATCCTTTCAAGGGGTGTCCATGGCTTCTACTTGCCAGAAGTTTCCAACAGAGTAAAAAGTTTCAAACAGAGTAAATCTTAGTAACAAAAAACTTTCTATACACCCAGAATTCAGTGTGTTGGTTAGTCAGTAAGTGTTGTCACTTGTTAAAAAACAATACAACCATCCTTAAGTTGTAGCCAAGTGTGGTAGCATGTACCTTTAAACCCAGCATTCAGGAGGCTTCGGTGGAAGGATCACCCTAAACGTGAGATCAGCCTCAGGCATATGAGGAATTCTAAGCCCACTAAGACTAAAATAGTAAGACCTGTTTAAACAATCTAATAAGTCAACAGTAATTATTTTTCTAGCACATGAGTTAATATAATAAAATCATACAATTAACCTGTGGCCAAGATCAGTCTAAGCATTGAAGTTTTGTTATTGAATCGTTATTAATGTGGTTGGAATAGAAAAGTCCTGGAACCACGTGGTTTAGACTGGCGAGTGACCATCTCCGAGTCTGGATCTGGAAGGAAGGACAGCATTTCCAGATTTCTGAGTATTTCTGAGCAGTTTATTATATATCAGCCACTGGATATTTTAGTGACATCAACTCATTCAATTTTCACAAAAAGGTGAACATTGTCTCCCTCGACTCCAGCTCTATTTCTGAATGAACTGAAGCAAGATGTAAGTAATTTAATAACATGAAATATCTGCTCTGAACATGTGCTCTTAACTATACCAGGTGACCTTCGCCAGTGGCACACCCTCATGCTGGACATGTCACCTTCAGGGTCTGTCAGTTCTGAGCCTCCATGTTTGGAGCTCTATTTCCTTTAGTAGACTTCTGTCCTTGACTTCCATTTCCTGATTTCTCATGTCACTGGTACACAATACTTTACCCATGAATCCATTGAACCCTTAATTGCCCCTTCCTTCTGTTGGGAGTCAGTTCATTGTAATGCATGACCATTAACATAACCCATGACCACTGGCACTTGTGTTTATTCTAAACTGACAATGTCAGTGCTTACATTCAATGCTTACCCTGTCTGGATGTCACCAGTAAATGCCTCTAGACAACATTCCAGTTCTAAATACCTCATCAATTACGGAGTTGGGCTTGGGGAAATTACTGAAACCTCAAGGTTAAAAATTCCATGATGACACAGTAGCTGTCATGCCAGCACCCAAATATATTGCCTTTTGGGGTTCAGGAGGGCTTGGGACAGGGTCTCATTCTGTAACACAGGCCTTGAGTTCTCAATTCTTCTGACTTCACCTGGGCTACAATGGACACCAATGCCAAACCCAGCAGGTTATTTCCTTTGTAGCTTCCAACGCATTTCCATGTTTCCCAATCTCTCCGGCTATGATAACTTCTTTCTGTTATTTGATCTGATTGATTCTTTTGTTGTTTCCCCCTTTCTATGGGAACTTCCTATGCATGAGACTCTAGGCTCAGTGAAGGGAGGCTGCTGTCTTCTCAATTTAGTTTGCTATCTTTAAGGTCATCTTTGACCCAAAGCTAAATAGGCACCGAAGAAAGAGGTAGAAGAATAGTTAGGGAAGAGAAGGCAGACTCACTGACAATAAGATTCACGTGGGCTACAAACAAGAACGGGATCATAGCGGGTGATTTTTTTTTCAACTAATTTAATTACTCTGTAGGGACGAAATTAAAAATAGCCCCTAGATTAAAAATAACTCAGTTCTTTTTTAATTGAACCAGCATTTTCACAAATGTCACATCTGGATCAGCAGCATACAGTACCTCAGTGCTTCATGGAAAATACAAATAAGTAGCCAGGACATACTGGTCTGCCTGATCATACTGGAGATAACGCATGTTTAAATGTTCACAGATGACTCTGTGTGAACAAAGTTTTCATAGATTTCTGAACAATTGATTGACATGGATATTTCTTTAGATGTGGGGCCAAGGTTGAGCCATCAGGAAAGCCAAGGTAGCACCTGTTACTTTGAGTCTCTAAATTAGAAGTTCTCGTGATGAAGGCTCCTTGTTGAGGCCAATTAGAGAACCATCCATTGTCACTGCTAAAGGGAAAGAGTTCATTGAGATCCATCAGGAGTTATACAGGGGAAGCTAACATCCTTGCTGTTTGTGTATTCATTTTACAAGAAGTATGAATTGTTCGAGAGGTGGTCTAACTTTGTTTCAAGCAGCTTTGTCATCCAGAACTTTTTAGTTCACTGGGCTTTTTGTCCCAAAGTATAGTTCACATTTGTTGAGTTATTATATTTAATAACACTTTGACTGATGGATAAATAAATGTTTTGGGGGCACCTACTTTGTATTAGGAATTTATGGCAGAGCCTAAGCGTAAATGAATAACTAACTCGGCTTGTCAGGCATCACATAGGAAGTGACTAGTCAACACTTAGTTAGCTGGAACATATTGTAAGTGTTCAGGAAAAATGGATAAACAAATGGTATGAACTAGTTGCTAATGCTACACTCCCAAAATAAAATTAATTTCTACCTAAAAAATTGTTGAATTGGGGTTGGGGATTTAGCTCAGTGGTAGAGCGCTTGCCTAGCAACTGCAAGGCCCTGGGTTCGGTCCCCAGCTCCGAAAAAAAAAAAAGGAAAAAAATTGTTGAATTTTTTTTCTGACTTTTTTAAGGGACATTAATCTGAGGACTTTGGGAGCCTGAAGCTGGAGGATTGCAAGTTGGAAAACAGCTGGAGATACACAGGGGGACCCTGTCTCAAAATAAATAAATGCATGAGCAAATAAACAAATAATATTAAAACATTTTATTGAACTCCTAATCATAATGGCTACAAAGCCTAGTGAATAAATCACTTCAGGAAAACCCATAATCCTGTCTTCATTTGTTGCCAGAGAATACTTTTAAAAATTCCTTTTACTGGGCCACAGAAAACCTTCAAGAAATATGAAATATATAACATTTCTAAGATCCTCTACTTGGAATTAACAAGATGATTTTTACCTTATTCCATACTACGAATCTCTGAGTATGAGAGTCAAACATCACTACATTCATTCTCTGTCTTTCTCTCTCCTCTATATCTCACCACTTTCCCCTTTTCCTTCCTTCCTTCTTTCCTTCCTTCCTTCCTTCCTTCCTTCCTTCCTTCTCTTCTCTACCCCCTCCTCCCCCTCCTTTCCTCTCCTCCTGTCTTCTCTTCTCCCCCAAGTACTACTTCTTTCCTTTTGTTTTGTTTTTTTTTTCCTTTTAAAATGGACTGTCTCTCTGTGTACCCTAGGCTGTCATCGTTTTGTGATCTTTACCTCCTGATCATGATACTTCCAGCCTCAAACCACCACTCCCAATTTTACCGTCTTTTTTTTTCCCCTAAAGTTCTTCAAATAACTTCAATTTACAGCTAAGTTTTCAAATGAATATTCAAACCAATGTTAAAAAAGAAATAGGAAGGGAAAGAGAAAGGAAGAAAGGGAGGGAGGGGAGGCAGGAGGAGGGAGGGAGGGAGGGAGGAGGAGGGAGGGAGGGAGGCCATTCACTCTGGGTGCATTATGAAACTCAGGATATTTATGTTTGCTCATATGTGCAGGTATTACCATGCATCACGGTAACTTATTTATATATGAACCTTTACTAGATGGAAACTTGAAACATTGTTTCCCAGTCATTTTTCTGTGACCTAACAACTAGTTCAATGACTAGTGTTTCCATAGACAATAAATGTTTTTTTTTACTGACCAAATGGATGACTGAATTGCCAGTTATTTATTACTGTTGTTTGTTAGGGTTTTATTTTATTTTATTGGCAACAAGGTATTACTACGTAACCCTGACACATATGTATATATGTATGAAGGAAAATATTAGAACCCATCCTGGATACACAGGCAAACCATTTCTCAAGATAAATGCATAAATAGTAAATGATATTTCAAGTAGTTATCTTGGACCTCTCTATACAGACCAGGCTAGTGTTAACCTTGCAGTAATCCCCTTACCTCTGCTTCCTGAGTGTTGAGAGTAAAGATACCACCACACCTGGAAGCCCTCATGTTGGTAAATGTCTTCCCCTTTTCTTTGGCATTGTCCTAATCTAACCTAATCCTGACCAAGCTTGTCAGGATTATGCCTATACAATAAATTGCCTGCAAATCTTGTAACAAGCGCCTGCTGCTCAGGAGGCCAGAGGAGGGTACCTAAATGGATCCCTAGAACTGGAGTTACAGATGATTCAAGCCCAAGTCCTCAGTAAATACAACAAGTGCTCTTGACTGTGGAACCATTTTCAAGCACTAGAGTTTTGCTTATTTTTTAGAAACCCTCTTTGATTTCCTATGATTTTTTTTGTAAATTTTCCAATACTTTCTGTCATATATTTACCAATTTAAATGTAAATATTTAATGTGGTTTTTAACAGAAAAAATGTAATTTTAGTGTTAAGTACTTTCTTATTAAATATACGTGTGTGGATCCAGGCTGAACCTAGATTACAATATTTAGAAACTAAAGGGAGATACATGGCTTTATGTTCACAAAGCATACATTCAGAGTCAGGGACAGCATATTAGGCTACCAAAAACTTGTGTTGAGTATAGGGCAACTTGTGCTCAAGTGCCCTCTCCACTTTAGGTAGCTATTTCCTTCCTTCTCAATCAACTTTGCTTGCCCTTCTGACGTCCTTGCTCATCATTCTTAATGATGATAACCCATGGATGCAGGAAAACAGCAACAACGAGAACCCAACAAAGGGCAAGAATCTGGATTCCCACAAGAATGACACAGACGCACCACAGACTGGGATGCCAGAGATTCGTCCTGCCATCCATCCATGCGCTCTGATGAGTACAGCTGTCTTCCAAAGCCAGATATGATCCTAGATAAATTAACAGCCATACTGGGGGAATATGTGACATTATTTAAAATCCCACTGCCTGATGACACTCTAATTCTCCAGCTCTGTGGATCTTCCCTTGTCTCCCTTAGAATGAATTAAATAACACATAAGAGAAAATAATACAATCTAACCACAACTTAACTTTTCTGAAACTCTTTTCATATAAAGCCACCAGCATGACTTCTGTAAGCCTGGTAGACTCTTAGATTCCTCAGGATTAAGAACGCACTTTTCCTCCTGGTGAGAATACTCCTTCTAGGCTATCTCCTGTTGCAAATGGAGATGTTTTCCAGACTGGCCACAAACTACCCTACTCAGGGATCCTCCTGTCTCAACCTTCCAAGTGCAGAGACTTCTTGAGTGCAGACCACAATGGGCTGGAAACGAATTTTCCAGGAAAATGTTACCTATCCGTGTCTTTTTATAGTAAGGATACCTGTTGTGCATCCATAAATGTTGTTCGTAAGTCAGTTTAATCTTGGTAAGTTCAAATTCATGGAAGTGGTTGATGAACATCTGGTTGGGGAGCAAAAATCTTGCAACTGCCAAATATTTGAAAAGCACTCAAGCCCTCAAAACCTAGACATACACATAGATACACACAAATACGCTCAAGGACGAGGTATTGGTTTATATTTTGAAGTACAAATGGAAAGAAGTAAAATGGCCCGTTTGGATTTCTACACTTGCATGGAGAGAGTAATTTAAATGCTCTGCATTAGTTAAATATTTAGAATCTGTTGTTTTTAGGGAGCCATACTTTTGTATACCAAAGCAAGTAGTGAAAACAGAGGTTTCTACTGAGTCATTTCTTTCTATTTGCTTAAAAACTAAGAATTGATGTTTCTGTCCACAGTTGAGTCAGCTTGTCTCTATTTAGTTGTGGGTATTTTATCTTTGTGGTTATGGTGGTAAAAATTACCAGGAATGGCTGTAAAAGCCAGTTTATTTCTAGTTCCTTCGCATCTACTACCTAATATTAACTAATATTAATTAAGAAGAATATCTGACAGATGTTTGTGGGATTGTTTTAAAGATTTATTTTATTTTCATGTGTGTGTGTGGGGGGTGTCTGTCTGTCTGTCTGTCTATCCATCTGCCTGTCACATGCATTCAGGTGCCCTCAGAGGCCAGAAGAGGACTTCAGATTCTGATGAAGCTGGGGTTACAGATGCTTGTGAGCAGTGTAATGTTGGGGCATGAAATTGGGGTCTCTGGAAGATAAACAGTCAAAACCGCTGAGTAATCCATCTCTCTATCCCTAGATGATTTGTGTGGTGATTTAAATAAAAATGGTCTCCATGGGCTCATATACTTGAATGCTTAGAGGGTGACACGATTGAAACGGATTAGGAGGTATGGCCTTGTTGGAGGTGGGCTTTGGAATTTCAAAAGCCCAAACCTGTCCTAGTCTTTCTCTGTCTCTCTGTCTCTCTGTCTCTGTCTCTCTCTCTGTGTCTCTCTCTCTCTCTCTCTCTCTCTCTCTCTCTCTCTCTCTCTCTCTCTCTCTCTCTCTCTCTCTCTCTCTCTCTCTCCATGTCTTCAGATCCTAATGGAGAATTCTCATGTCTGACTTCATGCCCCTCTGCTCCTTACCAAGGGGATAATGAATGGACTAAACTTCTGAGATTGTGAGCCAGCCCCAATTAAATGCTTTCCTTTATAAGAGTTGCTATGGTCATGTATCTCTTCACAGCAATAATTAATTAACATTAATTAAGGTACATTGCATTTTTAAAAAAGTATCTAATAAATCATTTTAGCAATTCCCTGTAGGATTCTATATTGTTTCTTCCATTTGCTACAAATAAGTTAAAAGAAAACTCAAGATTGTAATGACTTTCTCAAGTGTCTTCCATCTTTAAACTCAAGGACAATGTATCTTGAGAGGAACAAGGTTTTTTTGCCAAGATTTTTCCAAGACATCTTGAAATGTTTGAAAAGTCCTGGCTACCTTCGCTTTCTCACAAAATAGTAATTGTAGTGGTTATTCCTAAATGCAAGCTCACATAATTCCAGCAGCTACAAACAGAGCCCACTCGGACTCACTGCCAACCCATCTCTCCAATCTCAATAACTGGCATTATTTCTTCACGCAGGTGGATTTTTTAATAAGTGTTGGTTTCTAACATCATGGCGGCTGTAAATGTTAATAAACTTCCTACAAGGGAAGTAGAAGTGGAAAGTTTGATTTGTTAAACCTTTTACCATTCTACTTGGTTACTTTGGACCTAGTTCCCTGAGGCATTCAGTCCCTGGGTTTTTAGCACTTAATGAATATAAATTGCAGCCAGTCAGTAATTTTCAAAGCCATAATTGTTCTCTCCTGAATGCTCATCTAATGGAAAAAAAATTAAGAAGAACTGACGTAGCAGTAAGAATACTCATTAACTAAGGCAAAATTGAGTTTTAAAGCCTTACTAACTTGTACAATCCTAGAACATTATACACTGATTCCCCTAATCAATTGATAGCCAGTAGATTTTATCTGGATTGATTTTTTTAAACTTTTTTTCAGTTGGAATATAATATTTTAAGCATACACCACATTGTGTTGGCATGAGCCTGTAATTCCAGCACTCGGAGACACAGAAGTAGGGGGATCTGAAGTCAAAGTTTGTTTTACCAGATATCTCACTATTCACTATTCTCTCTCTCTCTCTCTCTCTCTCTCTCTCTCTCTCTCTCTCTCTCTCTCTCTCCTCCCCCCCCTCTCTCACACACACACACACACACACACACACACACACACACACCATATATTACAATACTCTTTAGACTTCTCTAGTCTGTTTCACTTCCTCCTTTTCATGTTTGCAAAAGCCATGACCAATGTGAAGGGTACTAGTCAAGCACTTGATTGTGTTATTTATTCTGCGTTGCTTAGTTCCTTTCCCTCTTGTTCAATAGGGGTAGTGGGTATGAGGAGACTATCCCAGACGTAGAATGAAACTTGCCATCCTGCACTATCAGAAATATGTCACCAGTGAGACTAACACTGACCATTTGCTTAAGTTAGTGCTTGCAAGTTTTCTGTACCCTCATGTAACCTTTCACTCCTCCCCATACTCTTGGAAAACCTACCCAGGAAAGCTTACTTAGTTTTCCTGTAGCAATGCTAAGTCATAGAAATCAAGTTGCTAAACTTGGTCTTGAGTTATTATGTGTCAAGATCATTTCCTCTAATATGACAGCCATTTCTTTATTTCCAGCCAGCTATATAGAGAAAACATTGACTTAAGAGTAAGAGTGAAAAAGAATGGATATAGTCAGGTTCAATATTATACAGTTTATTTGTTTTAAGTTGGGTTTTACATAGGCCAGCATGGCTTCGAACTCATAGAAATCCTCCTGCCATAGTCTCCTGAGCACTTGGATTATATATATGTGTGTGTGTGTGTGTGTGTATGTGTGTGTGTATATGTGTGTGTGTGTGTGTATATATATATATATATATATATACATACACACACACACTCCTACTAAGCTCAAGGTTTTGAAGATGATTTTAGCATAGTATGTTTATAATGAAATTGTAGGCAGAGTGATTCATGCCAACATATATAGAAACATATATAGAGAGCTCTAGGTTAGCCCTGTTCCTGAAATCAGTAAGTAAATTAAAATATAATACGAAATTAGGGATATAGATATTTTAGAATGACACAGAGAAAACAGTTAGCAATAGATGATGTAAGGTAAAGAAAGTCTCTTAAGAGCTTACTTCAAATTTTATTGGGTATAAAAATGTATTACTCTCTAGTATCTCATTTTATTCACTTTGACTTTTTTAAATGTGTATGAGTGTTTTTCCTACATGTGTGTGGGTACCACTATGTGTTTGGTGTTCTCAGAGGGTAATAGAGAGTATCAGATCCCCTAGAACCAAAGTTATAGATGGTGGTGAGCCTCCCAATGCATTCTGGGAACAGAAAATAAATCCTCTGAAAGAGCATCAAGTTCTATTAACCATCTGTTCTGCCCTCTTCGCACTTATTTTTGGTGAGAGCAATCCCATTTTGGAAGAAATAATAACATCTATAGACTTATTTTACATATCACTTGAGCTTATATTCATTGCTTCCTTATCTATTTAATTCATATTGGATAGGCATACATGAGGTGAACAGAAAGGAAAAGGCCTTGTTTGGCAAGTTTTTTTTCCTAGATAAGCCGTCTTGCTGGGCCTGAAAATGCTTTTCAAAGAAATTCTTCTTTGTAATCCGTATGATCCTGCCTTATTACTAATATAAAAAAAAAAGCAACTTCCTGCATAAAAGTTCAAAAGCAGAAATTTACTCTCATCTTTAGAGAAGATAAGGAAGGATGTAGAGGTGGACTCATAGGCAAGAGATGGCTAGAGATGAGCTATAGAGATGGATTGATGGGTAAGAAAGAGCACTTTCTCTACAGTGGTGAGAGCATGAGTTCAAATCTCAGTACCCAGGGAAAATACTGGGTGTGGCCATGCATGCCTATGATTTCAGTGTTGTAAGAATCTGAAACAGGAGGATCACTGAAACTTGCTAGTCATCAATCTAGTTCCAGGGTTAGTGGTGACTCAGTCTCAAAGAAACATGGTGGAGAATGATACAGCAGAACACCCATGGTTTTACTTACATGACCATACACCATACACATAAAAACTGTATAAAAAACACACTCACATGCACACACAGAAAATTTAATTTCACTACACTTTAACAAGTGTAACAAAGGCTACAGAAGTATTTTGCATTAGTAATATATTACTTTGATCAAAATCAAAGTGACTCAGGTGAGACGGTTCATCTGGTAAACTCTCTTGCCACCAAACCAGATGAAATAAGTTTGATACTCAGGACCCGTGAGGTAGAAGAAGAGAATTTATTCCTGCAAACTGTTCTCTGACCTCCTATGTGTGCTGTAGAATATATACATAATATATATAGATATAGATAGATAGATAGATTAATAAAGGTGCTTTGTTTCCTATTTATTCATTATCCCTAACAGTATTTTATAATTATTAATTTACTCAATGTTATCTTACAACTATTTTTACGCTTCACTTTAAAAGATCTTGCTGTCACTCATCCAACTTTTGCAGATATAGAAAACTGCACATCTCCATAGAAAGTTTAGGAAAATTACAAGCTAACCATTGATAAAGTCGCATCAGGGTGGGCATAGCTGACTAATGATAACTTCTCACTAATTTGCTTAGCTAGCTTTGGGTTATTCTTTGCCCGCAGGAAACTGCCACACCTATATTCCACTAGGAAGGTATTCATTTTGGATTGTTCTAACAAGCTGCTCTGAATCGGAAGTAACCAAACGAGGCAAAAACTTGAGTTTCATCATCACTGGATGAATCACAATGCTTGCTAGACTTGGCTACTCCCTGATATTATCCACCCTCTGTGTGTGCGTGTGTGTGTGTGTGTGTGTGTGTGTGTGTGTGTGTGTGTGTGTGTGTGTGTGTGTGTGTGTGCATGTGTGTGTGTGTGTGTGTGTGTGTGTGTGTGTGTGTGTGTGTGTGTGTGTGTGTTGTTTAAACTGGAAAGATTGAACTTCTGGCACAATTCATAGACAATTTAATTAAGTTATGTTTGGTAAATATTGTTCCTAGTCCGTTACTCTTTGCCAGACATTGCGTAAGAGACACTCCAGTTTATCCTTAGGGCATATACAACTTACAGTGAGATAAGTAAAAAAAAAAAAAACTATTTCAAAGCATGAGGATGAACATAAAATGATAGATTTGCTAGTGCACATCTTCAAAGCTTCTTACTTCAACTCTGCAATCCGGATGACAGAAGGAGGCAGACTCTAAGCTCAGCCCTTAAAAGTCAACTGAATTTAAGCAGCATAGATCACTTTTGTCTTACCCCACACTAGGTCAAATGGTTAGGGCTTAATCTTCATCTTCCCTGAGCTGTTTTCCACCCTCCCACTGTCGTTAACCACATTTCCCTGGCCTTCTCTCCATGTATGTTACCCAATTCCATATTTTAGGATGAAGTGCAGTGAAGTACCTAGGGTCCAGTCTTTGAGTGGTTTCTCCTTTCTTTCAACTCTCAATCCATCATTTTGCATCCTCTTTCATGGTCTTCTATCTGATCCATATGTTGAGAATTATTTATACAATTTCCAAATTCTATTTCTAGTACAATCTACTCCATATATCCAGAGCCATCCATTAAAAACTTATATTTAAATTTCCCACTTCAAGAACCAATAGACACTGTACACTCAACATATTCAAAATTAAACTTTTGTCTAGGCATCATGGTCTCATATAAACCTAGCATTGAAAGATGAAAGTAGGACAACCGTGAGTTGAAGGACATTCTTGCCTATAAAGGCCAGTCTGGGCTATATATTGAGACTCTGTCTAAATTCCCCCATTCCCATAAATATCAAGTTCTTATATTGAACAGTAATATCTGCCTTCTATGTATTTTTCTTTTCAATATCTGTTCACACAGTAACTTTATATTTCAGGTTATTTAGGATGGAAAAAAAACTTTGATATTGATGTAACATTTGATCCCTTCTCTTCATTCCTCATCTCATAATAATTCATTAATAAATTAGGACCTCCTCTTTTACGACATAACCATACTAGAGTTATTATTGACATCACCACTAACCAGGGACATTTCTCTCTTTTTTTCTCCTTTTCTTCTTCCCTCTTTCTTATTTCTTCCTTCTCCTCCTCTTCTTCCTCCCTCTCCTCCTCAAGAAGAAGTTCTTCAGACAAAGTCTTATTGTGTACCCATAGCTGGTCTGGAATTCCCTGTAGACTAGGCTTACCTCACTTACAGAGGTCCTGCCTTGGCTTCCTGACCCTGGGTGAAAGGTTAGTTCCACCACACACAAGCAGAGTTACTTGTATAGTTCACCTACACTACTCTAATGGCTTCTTAATTTGCCTGCTCACCTGTGTCCTTCTCTCTGTCTTTTGCTAACAGATCATGTACTTAGTGTCATCACTGTGTCCCATTGCTATGGCTTCCCATTACATTAAGAGAAAAGGCAAAGGGCTTATTATATGGCCCCATCTTGCTCCTCAACCTAAGCTCTTTCTACCTTCTCACTGCTTTAGCTAACATGGTCTCTAGGATGCTCACGTAATTTGAGAAGAACCAACTATTGATTTGGTTCTGTGTGGGGAAAGGAGAGAAGAAAGTACATTCACATCTAAGTTTATAACTTAAGCAAATGGTGGAACAGTTACTAAAAAAGAACACAGAGGATCTGCTTTGAAGTCAATAGGCAACGAGCCACTGAGCATAGTTATAAGAGCATTGAACTGAGTAGGCTCTGAGATATCTACACAACAATCAACTTAGATGTGGTTTTGGAACTCAGAAGGACATTTCTGTTATACTTTTACATTGTTGAGCCGTCATTGCTTAATAATGAAGCTATGAAACTTGAGATACAGAGGGGTTTGTCTGGCAATAGCATGGCTATGAACTCCTTATAAATCAAGAAATAGATGACACTCTTCATCTGTGGTCTCTGTATTCCGGACTTCAACTAACCACCGATGGCAATCTTGAAAAGGACTTGAACATCAGACTCCAGAGTCATGTTGTAAATCACTGTCTGACTGTCTGTCCTTTTCTCTAGTAGGATGTGGGTCTGAGTTTTAGACATCAGTTCCTTATACAATTCATTCAAAGGTCAAGAGCAGCCCTTCTCCCTGTGACTTACCTGGGTCATAATTCTCCCCTAAATCCATCTCGTGAATTAGTCTTTGTCATTAAGGGATGAATCAATAATGATTCCATGACCAGCTAGTCCTGCTATGCTCTTTATTTTAACCCAGAAGAGCTTTCACTGGTACAAGGAAGTGTGATAGCGTCCCTCGAAAATGGTGTCAATTTGAGAAGAAAAAGTCTGGTTTTTCTTAAAGGTGGACTGTGGTTACGTTATGCTAGTTTATGAAAACTAAGAATACACATATCTGTGTTCCTAAAAGACAGTCTTTTGCCATGAAGTCCAGGCTGACCTCAAACTTATTATACAGACCAGGCTGGCTTCTAACTCATAGCCATCCTGCTGCCTTAGCCTCCCAAGTGCTCTGATTATAGGTAAAAGCAACCTCAAACAACTGGGGTGATGTTGCTACTTTGGAAACCTCAAGACGACAGTGCTTCAAAATGAAGAGATAGCATGAAATGTTCCTCCCTCTATTATGAAGATAAATATGTTGTTATTTGGTTTAGGCAGTAAAGACAAACTCTGAGGGATTTTTGGTAACAGTTACTGGAGCACTGCTGTGCTTAGGCTAGTCCAAGTGTTTTCAAGAGAGGCAGACAGAGAGCAAACAGCATGACGCTGTGAAGTGTTGTATAATAGAAAAGAAAGCAGAAGATAAATGAAACTGTGAACAGAATGCTCTTCTGTTAGATGAAAAACTGACTTGAGTATATCTAACTGTGGATAGTATAGATGGGAGAAGAAAGAGAGCTTCCTGTGAAGGAACAGGGGCAGGAACTCAAGAACACTGAAAATGGCAGGTAGTTGTCTTTTCCACTAGTATAAGAAGAAAACATAATTAAGGAAGCATAAATACATTAGAAGTTGGAGTTGTTTTTTGTCTAATGGAGTATATGACAGGCAGCCAAAAGAAGTCAAGGTAGCAGGGCATTTCCCACACTTAGTCCAAAAGGTCATTATCCTGAAAGTTTATTAATACAACTCATAAATATATCCAGACTGCTGTCCTGGATGTGCAGGCTTTAATCCCAGCAATGGAGAAAGTAAGCAGACCTAGAATTCCAATCCAGTGAACGATAGTAACACATGCCCCTCTTGGAAATAGCCAAAGTCCTTGAAGTGCTGATCTTCTGTGAATGCAGATGCATCTCAGATCTGTTTTTAATCATAAGTCAATGCCATAAAAACATTGATTGAGTAGTTACTGCAAAGTTAAGTTTATGAGCCAGGCATGGGGCATATATCCGAGACCCTATGAGGTTGATGCAGGAAGATTACTAAGGGGTTTGAGGGCAGCTTGGTCTAGGTAGTGAATTATATAGGTCGGTGCTACATAGTAAGATTCTGTCTCTAACCAAAGAAAAAATAAAGGCAAGCAAACCAAGCCACACTGAAAAAAATTTTAAAAACAATAAATGCACTTCTTTTAAATATGGTACATTTCCTTGAATTCTCTCACCTAGAATCCTTCAGCACTCCTACACATAGAGGACTATTTTAACGATAGAGGGCCACCCATGTCCAATGATAATTGAGGATGATAACATTCACTAATGACCCTAAGAATGTTTAACAAAAATTATGAGACTTCCATATTATGATGAGAATTTTGTTAGTTAATTTTTATATGCAATAAACAAATTCTTCTATCCATGCCTGTGCTTTAAGAAAGGTCACCTTCTAGACGGAAGTGGATGTCAGAGCCAGAGAAGGATTCTGGAGGCTGGATCACCCAGGTGCAGCATGTTGCTGCGAATCACCTTAGGGTGCTTATCTGAGTCATTACTGACCCCAAGTCACATTGTGCCTAGGTAGGAACAACAGTCTCTAGGCAACTAGAAGACATGGGAGCAGGTAGTGGGGGAGGTGTAAAAAGTGAAGCTTCTGCCTACTTAAGACAAGCCATGATCCCTAAAAAGCCATTGGGAAATTCACTGAAACAGGCCCTACTACATCCCGAATTGAAACTTCAGTCAAGGGTTAGAATTGACACTTATTGTTGTACTTAATTATTAGGTGTGCCCCCTTCCAATACTGGAATCAGCAAGAATTCTAGAATTCATTCTTTCACCTTTTCATTTGCTCATGCATCACTGATTCAACCAACATTTACTGAATGCCAATTTCATATCAGGAGCCAAGAATTCAGATGAATGTGGGCATTTTGTTCAAGTACTTCACAGTCTGGCATGACACTTTATACGCCAGTGTGAGTGACTTTAATTGGATGGATTCCATCTAATTAATCGTTGCTATTCAAAGATTCATTCCTTTGAGGGTATGTAATTAATAAATGCCTCCCAACATTCTGTTCTTTTCACCTTTACATAAAAAAACAGCTTTAAAAGGCAAAAGTAGAGTATTGGTTTTAGCACAGAGGTCTTCTTCCAATATTTGTGTAATTACGTAAAGACATTACATTTTATTTAAAAAAAATGAGGAAGAGAAGGAGGAAAAGAAGAGATGAGAGAACAAAACAAAGGCAGACAGACAAAGGCATATACCAATGGAAGTTGTGGTAATGAACTACTTCAGGTATGTAGCAAACATCCTAAGTAAGATTCATAATCGACAGAAAAATATGAAAAGAAAAGCATGACCTTAGGCAGATTCAAAGATTGAAAAATATTTCCCATCACCTTGGTAGACTGGCCTACTTTTAGAATTGTTTTCTCTTAAATATGAAGAAGGGTATTTGTATAAAGTAATTAATACAAGTTAAACACACACACACACACACACACACACACACCATCTTGTTTTGAAAGCTTAGTTAATGTGATGGTTAATCTTGGTTGCCAACTTGATTTCATCTGTAATCAACTAAAATTCAAGCGGCTGAGCATAGCTCTGAGGGATTTTGTTGATTGTATCATTTGAAGTTGGAAGATCCACCAGAAACCTTCTGGTGGCAGCCCACACAGAAGGACATAGAAGAAGGAAGCTTTACTTTTTATCTGCTTGCCTTTCTTCTCCATGACAGTTTATCTATCCTGCTACTGAGGCATTTCTTTACTGGTATTATAACCCACTTCTTCAAGATTCCAGTGGAGACTGGAGACTAGCTCATCTCTAAGAAGCTTCCAGGACTCAGCACCAGAGTGTGACTAATGAGAGAGCCTGTTTTACGACATTTCTGTCAGAATACAGCCGTCATTGAATTACTTGGACCATAACCTGTAATGGTACACACACACACACACACATCGGTTCTGCTCATTTCAAGTACTCTTAACTAATACAATTAACTTGATTATTTTTATCCTTCTGAGATTCCAATAACCACTCACACTTTCCATGGTTACCAGTGGCCACAGCTAATTAGCTAATGCTAATCAATGGAAGGATGGTCATGTCCCTCCTACCTGCATTCTCATGGCTCACCTCACAGCACAGTTACCTTGCCGTCATCTTCTTCGTCCATTAGTTTTTCTTTCACTTACTTAACCTTACCAAGCTCCAAGTGCATCAAGGTGGAATGCTGGACATACCTTGTTCTCAACAGAGAGTTTGCCCCAAAAATCCATGTACCACATACGAAAAGTCAGGAAAGAGATACATGCATAGCAAGTAGAGTGAGCTGAGATTCCCATTGTGGGTAACAGGGAACAGAGAAAGCTCTGAGGGAAACCGTATCTGCCGGGGCCTGGAGCTGATTTTAAGCAAAGATGGATGAAAGACTACTAAAGGCCTGGGACAAGGATATTATGAAAAGATTAAGCATTCCGTGTTAGCAAGAATATGACAGAGAGATCTGGAAGATGAACTTAGGCAAGGAATTATCGGAACAGTAGATAACCGCATTTTGAATCTAAGCAGTAGATGAGGAAGAATAAATAATTAAAGAGAAAAAACTGCATCCCCACTCAACCATATAAATCTAGACACAGCTGGGAATTAAAGAAGTAGAGAGTCTCTGGTCCCCAAAGGATAAACCACCCTTCCCACCCCAGCCTACACCCCACTGGCTTTACACTATGCAAGCCAGAAATAAAGAAGCTATCACAAATCCCTCAAAATGTGCCATGTTAGGTGTGGTTGGGAGGGGCTTCCAAAGTTTTCAGCTTGCCAGAAATACATTCATACTCCAATTGTTAAATCATTTCTGTACCTACATGACAAGACTCGCCTCCATGATTCAGTCTATGCGTCATGATAACCCTTGGCATGACCAGTGCTAGAGTGTGGATAATTTAATATTTTTTTTATCAATACAGGTTATACTGCACAATGGTAATCTATTCTGTGGTCTATCATGCAGGCAGAGAAAGTGATTTAAACCTATACTTGTCGACTGGGCCTAATTTCTACATCATGAAACAGACAATACTAAGAACCACTTATTCAGTGCCTAATATGTCAGTGGCCCCATATGTTAAAAATTTCAATCCTTAGGCAGATCCTGCTGCTAGTAAGCTGTCTTTTTTTTTTTCTATTTGCTTTTTAAAGCTGTGGAAAACACAAGATAATCCCCCTACAACTATGGGTTATGGAGTCAATTTTTCTCTTCTCCTCATTGTTGTTTTGATGTAGAGTGGGTCTTTTGAAAGAGGGTCTGACATAGCCCAAGTTGGGCATCTGGTTTACTGTGTAACCCAAGATTGGCCTTGAGCTTCTGATTTTCTTGCCTCCAGCTCCCAAGGCTAGGATATCAGGCTATGCCACCACACCCAGCAGCACGACCAGTTTTATATGATGTTCATTCAGTCTAGAGCTGGCTCTAAAAACCCTATGTGGCTCATCAATACATCTTTTATGTCCCCAAATGCTACCATAATGTTATTAAATACCAGGCCCTCAAATGTTTCCATCCAAAGCAGCATGTAATTCTAATTACTTGAATGAAAAATGTCTGGTTTCATTGTTGATGTTTTGCTTCTAATAAGAATTCTTTGAGGATAAAGATGAAAAGGTATGGCATAATCTTACTTTGTACAAGGGGTGTTGGGGTTGTGATTTTTGAAGAAAATGCAATTTATTTTCTCTTGCTCCCATTTTCCATATATTTTTTAAATATCTGCTTTACTCTACTGGCTGAAATACATGTTTATATAATATGTCTAGTTTTATAATAATAGTGACTTTTTATTTAACTTTGTATTGATTCTTTGTGAATTTCACATCATGTAACCAAACCCCACGCATATCCCTACTCCTTTGTACCTGCCCTCCACCTTTGCAACCTGCCCTCTGAAGAAAAATAAAATTTCATTGTGGAAGCTGAAGTGTTTCAGTGTGTGTCTTACAATAGACACTTTATCCACACTTCTTTGCTTGCGAATGTTCATTGCAACGTGTCTGGTCTGAGGCCTCAGGCTTCTGCTTTCTTTTTAATGCTAGAGCCTCACTGGGACTCCACTTACATATCCTGTTGTTGGCCTGTGTCATGGAGATCCTTCAAGTTTGGATCTGTAGGACTGGATCCTTCTGTGATCCAGCAGTTTATATGAGTAGATGTTGGGGTGGCCGCACTCAAAACCCTGAGTCTGAGTGTGGGTGGTAACTGAGCTGGCCAACCTGCCAACTCTCTAGCACCCATACCACCAGGGTGCGCTCTCCAGCACTGACCCAACTAGCCGATCCAACAGCCAACCCTCCAATCAGCAAGGGGTAGAGCCAAATCTCCAGATCTCGTGCCTCAGCACTGGCTCATCTACGACCCTTGCAACCAGGGCCAGCTACTGTGCTGCCCAGGTGAGGTGCGGAACCCAAGTGTTGCAACCAGTGAGGGTCAGGAACAGTTCTTCCACTCCCATGACTCCAGGGTCAGCTCTCCTACTTGCGGCAGGTGGTAAGAGTGGGGAGAGCATCTCTCCCTCACCACCCATGACACTACATGGCAGGGCCAGCTCTCCCACACTTATACCCTGGGGCCAGCTCATGTGCAATTTCTGCAACTAGGGCTAGGTTGATGGTTGATGATGAGGTGTGTAACGGCTCTCCCAAGTACTGCAGCTGGAGAGGGATGAGGTTAGCTCTTCCTCTGACATCAATATGCTCCCAGGTAGCAACCATTGGCCTTTGGTGGTAACAGATCCCTGCTGCTGCACAGCCAAGGACCCAGACATGGACCTTGGTGGGAGCACAGAACCTCAACCTGGCCTGAGGCGGCATTGCCAGCTTCTCACATCAGGCTGCTTCTCACTACCCTCACATCTCTAGTTCTGCCCCTCCTCATTGCCCACACAGCCTTCTGCTTCTCTTGCTCTCCCATCTCTTCACAATGTATTAGCTCATCTGAGTTGTGCCTGGGGTCTGGGAGTATCTGAGATCATCTCAGGTGTGGCTTCAGGAGTGAGTCACCAGGTAGGGGTCGTCTTAGACTTGTCCCCTGCCAGCGCTGTGAAGCACAATGGTTCATGCCTTCAGTTCCCGCATGATGAGGCAGAGATCACTATGAGTTTGAAGCCAGCTTGATCTACATATTGAACCTGCACCAAAGTCTATCAAAAGAGAACTTATGAATAAAAAAGAATGAAAACAAAAACAAAATAAATAAATCAACAAACAAATGAGTAAGCCAAAGTAAATGTGCTAGCCTGGGCTATTAAGTTGAATTCAAGCCCAATTTAGACAAATTTTGATAACTTGTCTTAAAAATAAAAGTGAAAAAAGGTTAGGCCACAGCACAGTGGTAGAGTACTTATCTAGCATATGTAGGGTTCTAGAGTCAGTACTCAGATAGATAGACAGATAGATAGATAGATAGATAGATAGATAGATAGATAGATAGATAGATAACTTTCAATTCCTGCTACACACACACACACACACACTTTATTCCAAATAAAAGACAGAGAACTAGATACTTCATGAAATTACTAACATAATGGTTAAATGTACTTTTTTATTCTTATAGAAGGAAAATACTCTAAAATTAAGAAACATGATATAGTCAGGCATGCTGGCTCATTCCAATCACCCAGAACTTGAGGTGCAGCAAGTGGTTGAAGCAGAATCATTGAGAGTTCAAGGCTAGCATGGGCTACATCATAAATTTGAAGATAGCGTGAATTAAAATGTAGACACTGTCTTTAAAACAGAATAAAATGAAACTCAGTGTGAACAAAACATGATTTATATATTTCACTTAGAAGCAGCATATGTTATGAAACTTCTTTGAAGTTTTCCACAATCTGAAAGTGAATTTTCCTCCTGCAGTCTAGTCTATTGCCTAAGGGATACATTATACCAAACAATATTTGTTGTTTTCGTCCTTCCCTGGTTCATGTAATCCTAGTACCTTCCTTACCTTTTAAGCATCTCTACTCCTGTGAATTTGCTGTTGATACAGCCTATGTTCACAAACACTGTCTGGGTCAATTACTCTAGTGCCAGCTTCTTTCAGTTCTTCCTGGTCACTGCCACAAAGTTAATTGCCACGATGCACCACTCTATTAGTCTCAAGTATAAAATATGCTTAACATATGTGGTTAAAATATGGCAAACAGCTGTGAATCTCAGGACTCAGGAGGCTGATGCAAGAGGATCAAGAGAGAGCTTGATGCAGACCCACGTGGGCTACAAGTGGTGTTTCAGCCTATGATAGCTTCATTTTGTCAAAAAACATCAAACCAGAAAACCCCTTCTTAATAAACAAATCTATTGATGGACTGGGGATATATCTTACTTCGTAGGATATTTCGGTTCAGTCTCCAAGCAGGGACATTAATGAAGCAGAGGCAAGAGAACTGGGAAGTTCAGAGTCGTTCTTGACTTTGTTTACGTTAGCGTGAGACAGTTTTAGAAAGAAAAAAAAAAGGTATCAGAAAAGAGTAGGTGGGGGCAGTGAAAAAAACGTAATGATTTGACATTTTAATTGAGTGTTTAAAAATGAATATAGTTGCATTAGTTGGAGGTAGGTGAAAGGGCACTGGATGATGTCAAGCAAATGTCTCATAGATGTATCATAGACCAGTGAACCAACTGGAAATTTACATTTGTAAGACTTTTATCACATGAGGTTTTTTTTTGTTTTTTTTTTTTTTAATGTCAAAGAAAAGTTAAGAGAGGAAATCCCTCTAGTTCTTGGCCAATATCCCCCATTAATGTGAAATACTAACTCAGAGGAAGGATACTGAGAGACAATGCGTTAAAGGCAAATTTCCATTTAAGATTGGGTATAATTTACGTTATCACAATGACTTCTTAAGGGCTTCAAACGCATTTCATAAACTAATTAAGCCAAGTAGACGGGGGTATACTGCTGTAATCCCAGGATTCAGGAGGCAGAGGCAGTTCAAAGGCCAGGCTGGTTCACAAAGTAAATCCTAAGACACCCAGGATGATACACCAAGACCTTGAAAAAAAAAAAACAAAATAAAACAAAACCCAACAACAACATCAACAACAACAAAACCCTAAAAAAGTCACGAGATAAACATTCAATAGCCACGTTTCTTTTCATAATCACGGTCTCATAAATAAGCAGGTTTGTGTGTTTGTAGAGACTTGAGAAGTCATAGATTCTCAGGTCAGTAAAACTGGTGATCAACTCTTATAACCCCAGCATTCAGGAAGCTGAGGCAGGAGGATTGTCATCAGTTTGAGGCCAGCCTAGGGATGAATACCAAGCTAGCCTGAACTTCTCATAACAAACCATAAAAGATTCTTAACAGAAATGTAAGTAAACGAAGACCAAAAAAATCTTTAAATCCTGTGGGAGCCAAGGCAATGGCAGGAAGGGAGACAGAAGGCAATGCCCCCGCAACTCTACCACAGTGAAGAAATCTATATGAGCAAGACTGAAGGGCATAGGTGTCCGTTACCTCCCCATTCACTGCTGATCTGTTTTTGTTTTTGGAGGTTCTTTTATGGAGACAGAGTCTCACTATGGAGTTCAGGCTAGCCTCAGATTTAAGATCTTCCTGTCTCAACCTCCCCAGTGCTGTGATTATGATGTATGGTGCCAGGCCCAGTTAAAATCTCTAAACATACCCTCCATACTTATAAAGTAGAAATGAGAACATGTCAGTGAAATAAATTTATAACTAACATTACTAAAAGTACATGATTTTATGAATAAAATGATCGTTAAACACCTTCTCAAGATCTGGAATTTTCCATTTTACAAGTTTCACCATGATGGAAAAACACAGAGCAGCCTCTTCACAGAGATAACAAATTATCACTCAAAATGGGTAAAGTAAGGCCTACTTTCATCTATACTTCATGTGTGCCAATTACATATTCACCAAAGAGTAAGAATGGTCTTTAACAATGGTACCAAATCTTAGGAATAAAATATGAAAAAAATGTAAAACAGAGATCTAGCCGGCTCTTGTGGCAAAATCTAGAGAATTCTATACCTCCCAATTAAAATATTTTCATGTTTTTTAGCGTAAGTCTCCATTGCCTTTCAATGTTTCAATATCTTATGAACATTTGTAAAAACAAAGGCTGGGTATGAAGTACAAACCTATCATCCCCTTTCTTGGAAGGCAGGAAGATCAAAAGTTCAAGGTCATCTTCAGCTACGTAGCAGAAGTTGAAGCCAGCCTAAGCTACAAAAACAAATTTATAAACAAACAAACACTAAATTAAGGAAACAAATTACTTAATACAAAACAGATTAATAAGAATCTGGTGTACATGAATTCAATAGTACGCCATGTCAGGTGCACAGGTGGACATCTTGCTGCATGCCTGTGACCCTGGTACTTAGGAAAATAAAGTAGTTTGGGAGCCTACAGATAGGCAGAGAGACAGACTTCCTCAAAAGATAAAATTTTTTTAAAAAAATCAATAACCCTAGTAGTCATAAAATCCATATTTTTTTCTAGTTCACATGTGACAAAAAGTTATTGACAAACAAGTTGAAATGGATATGGAATAAATTGTGGGTCTCCTGTGGCCAAATGGAAAAATTGTAACACTGCTTGGGGAATTTTTTCCTGTAACTAGATATTAAATAAGGATTCCAAGTGGTCCTTTGTTGTAGAAGGAATGAATACCATCCTAAAAGAAATATCCTCAGCCAGACATCATAGTACATGTCTGTAAACCTAGAACTAATAGAGGAGAGTTTCCATGGGTTTGAGGCAAACCTAGACTGCAGAGAGAGAACATGTCTCCAGCCAGCCAACCAACCAACGATGAAAACAAACTAACAAGCCGAATGTATGGAGTACTCTCTTGGATTGATAAGAAGTGTGAGCCAAGGCTTTGGCAAGAATCTTTTACTCATTTGATCAACTTCTACTTTGGGATAGAGAAGCAAGAGATAAAAAGATAAATGAGTTAAAATTGCAAATTAAGAGATGGACCAAATGTTCAAACCCATTCTTTTGGTTGACATTGAAAAGACATAAATCCTGGTCTTCGGTGTATTTCTTAGTCCATTTGAATTCTTATAGCAGTATCACAGAGAACTAGGAAGCAACAGTGTCTTAGCTTGTTTGCTTTCCACTGATGTGGTAATCATGACCAAACACAACACGAGGAGGAAAAGGTTTGAAATGCACAGTCCATCATGAAGTGAACAGGAACAGGAACTCAAGGCAAGAACATAGAGGCAGGAACTGGAGCAAAGGCCTACAAAGAATAATGCTTATTAGCTAGTTCCACCTGGCTTTCTCAGCCTGCTTTCTTATACACCCCAGGAACACCTGCCCAGGGGTGGCACTATACCCAGTGATCTGAATCTTCCCATATCAGTCATTCATCAAGAAAATTCCCCATATAGGGAGTATGATAGAGGCATTTTCTCAATTGATATTTTTCCTCTCAGATGACGCTAGCTTCTGCCAAGTTAACAAAACTAACTAGGACAAATAGCAATTTGTTTCTCAGCCTGCTTTCCCAGGACTTATTTTTCTTATATTTCCCAGTAGAAGAATTTTAAGTCAGCAACATGACTGCTCTGATTAGATAGGAAAACCTTCTAGGTCTGTGGATGTAATGCACACACACTTAGTACACACCTTTAAACAATGACATTAAGTAGAAAGGCCCCAAAGAGGATGTTTCAATTCCACTTAGAAGTGGGAAGGAAATAATCATGGGAAGAAAAGGGAGGGAGAGAGCTGGGTGGGAGAGGGGAGGAGGGGAAAAGGGAAACAGAATCAGGTTTGGGGGAGAGGGGGCAGGAGAGAAGGCCAGAGGGCCAAGAGAGCAAATGGAAATAAGCAACATTGGGGAGTGGCAGGTGGGGAGACCTTCTAGAAAGTACTAGAGACCCGGTAGGTGAGAGGACTCCATGAGGGTAACCTTAGCCAAATGGCCGACATTAGGGAGAGGGAACTCGAAGAGCCCATCTCCAGTCGATAGACAGGGCCTTAAGCAGAGGGACAGGGATACTAACCCACAGTCAAAATTCTGACCCAGACATGTTCCTGTCTAAAAGAACTGCAGGGACAAAAATAGAGAAGAGACTGAAGGAAAGGTGGTCCAATGATCAGCCCAACTTGGGATCCATCTCATGGGAGGGCACCAAGGCCTGACACTGTTACTGATGCTATGATGTGCTTACAGCAGGAGCCTGGCATGGCTGTCCTCTGAGAGGTCCTACTGAGCTGACTGAGACAGAAGCAGATACACCCAACCATTGACCTGAAGTTGAAGATCCCTGTGGTTGAATTAGGGGAAGGACTGAAGAAGCTGAAGGGGAGAGCAACCCCACAGGAAGACCATCAGTCTCAACTTACCCACATTCTGGGGAGTTCCCAGAGACTGAGCCACCAAGCAAGAGCTGGTCTGAGGCCTCTGGCACAAATATAACCGAGGTCTGCCTGGTCAGGCCTTAGCGGGAGAAGATATGCTTAATCCTTGAGACACATGAGGACCCAGGGAAGGCCTGGTGGGGGGAGCATCCTCTTGTAGGCAAGGGAGAGGAGGAATGGAATGAGGAACACTGGGAGGGAGGATCAATTGGGGGGGGGCAAAAATGAAAATGTAAATAAATAAAACAATAAAAATTGAAAAAAACAATGAAGATAGAGTTAGTTTGTAGAAGGAAGCATCATGCTTGAAACTGATGTCTAATTGGGAGGCAGACAGAGTGACAAATCAGAGAAAGATTTCACAGAATAGGATATGCCCAACTCTTGAGTGAAGAAAGAGAAAAGAGAGGCAACATGAGCGGGTTCAGTTCAGGGGGAGGGAAGAGAGGGCAGTTTTTACTGGGACACTTGTACAGAGACAAGTTGCAGAGAGAGAACAAGTTAGACACAGGTGAAGACCGAACAAGCCAGAGAATGAGAAGGAGCTAGAAGATAAGAACAGATTGCCAGAGTTAGTTTGAGGCCAAGCAGAGTAATTGAGGCAGAGGCAGAAAGAAGCAAGATTGAATAAGTCAGCTTGGAAAGGCGTTTGAGCCAGAAGAGCTGAATTGAATCAGTGAGAGATCAGAAAGAACAAGAAAGGGTGAGCTTATTAGTAAGTCTTGGAGGTTGAAAGCCTTCTAGGCCTAGATAAGCTTCTGTGGAGGCTAGAAGCTCCCAGGACTATGTTAGCAGACAGAAACCTTTGGAGACAATTACATCAGGCAAATGAAATAAAATTTTACATGGGACATCCTGCCCAGGAATGGCACTATACCTAGTGAGCTGGGCCTTCCCTCACCAGTCATTCATCAGGAAAATTCCCCATACATGGAGTATGATAGAGGCATTTTCCCAGTTGATATTTTCTTCTCAGATGACTCTAGCTTCTGTCAAGTTGGCAAAACTAACCAGGACAAATAGCAGTTTATATCTTCTGCTTCTGAAGTCAAGAAGCCCCTGATCAACTTTTAGCACGTAGTCTTTAGATTCTAGAGAGTGCCTGTTTCCTGGTTCAAAAATGATGTCTTCTCTTTGGGAACAAAAAGGGACAGAATCTCTTGTGTTTCTTTTCTCCCTTTATCACTCCTTCTCTCTCTCTCTCTCTCTCTCTCTCTCTCTCTCTCTCTCTCTCTCTCATTTATTTATTGTGCATGTGTATTTGTGTGTCTGTAAACAGCACACACTGCCAGTGTCTTATGTACACACACACTATGAGAGGACAACTACCATGAATCCGTTGTCTCCCTCCACCACGTGGCTTCCGTCAGGTCTGGTAGCAAGTGTCTTTATCAGCTGAGGTGGTTCACTGAGCTCTTGTGTTTCTTTCACAAGACCTCTAGTCTTATCAGCAGAGTCTTCACGAAATAGCCCACTAAGGCCTTATCACTTTCAACATGCAGGATGGAGTATGAGTGTTGGCAGATCAGTGTGAATGAGGATTAGCATCGAGACTGGAGAAATCTGGAATAAGAAGACTGTGTGCATGTAACTGCAGCCGGGCAGTTATCTTTGCCTCAGAGAACTTTCTAGAGTATTTCATGCTCTGAAACAAATTCTTGAAACAGTCTTCAATGTTTCAATGTCTTTCCTCCCCTTGTCTACTCACCAATACCGATCGGGCTAGGTCAAACAATATTTGAGAAAAAGTCACAGATATTTCTAGTAGTTGATTTCCTGTTATGCACTAGGTAGTTTTCATATAAAAGTTAATATTCAAAACATTCCTTTATAGGGATCATCATTTTTCAAAAAAAATAAAATGATAGACCGTGATTAACAGCTACTTCTCTCTTAAATTTCTTAAGATTACAGAACCCTCAAGATGGTGAGAAGACTCACAGCCCTCATGACACTCTGTTCCCCCAGATGCCCCAAGATAAGAGAATGGAAAAAATCAAAATAAAAAGTATACACTATTTAACAGTCAGTGAAAGGCCTGACAGAGTCAACACAAAGCTTTTTCCGGGTATGATGATACATACACACTTCCCAGTCCCGATGCTAAGTAGCTAGAAATAGTAGAAGCATCAAAACTTTAAGGCCAACCTAGACATCCTAGTGAATTCCAGGCTAGCCAGTGAGACCCTATCTTAACTACCCACCCTGGCAAAAAATTCTCATTGTATTTAACAATAATAATATGTAGATAGATTTTATAAAGATAATAATAAACAATTTTCATACACGACGAAAATTTCTTTTTGTTTGGGTTTGATCTTTTGAAGCAGGGTCTTCCCGTGTAACACTGGCTGGCCCTCAGCTCCCTGAAGACCAGACTGGCCTAATACTTTTGGTAATCTTGATGCCTCCCAAGTGCTGGAATTACAGATGTGTGCCACCAAGAGCAGCTGTAGGAGATCCTTTTAAAAAGAGTTATGTTTGTTATTTTTAACTATGTGTAGATGTGTGTAGCTACAGGTAGGTATGTGTATATGAATGCCAGTGACCAAAGGCCAGAGGTGTCAGATCCCTTGGAGCTGAGTACAAATGGTCACAGAAGGTTGTATGCTGTGTTGGTGAGATGGTTTTTCTTGGTTGTCAGTTATAACTGGAGTTAACAAAAACGCAAGTGACTGGGCACACCTGTCAGGTATTTTTCTTAATTTAATCATTTGAGGTATGAAGACTCAACTTTGGTTCGTATCTTTTGAGGTGGGAAAAACCCACCTTTAATGTGAGCCATGCCCTTTGGCTGAGAACCTATAAAGGGGAAATGGAGGAAGGAAGAAGCTTTCCCTCTTTGTCTGCCTGCCCTTGCTCTTGCGGGGAAGTTCCTACTTCTCTAGGATCCCTGTGCATACTAAAGGGCAGCTAAGACATCCAGCCTCAGGACTGGACAACTACTGGATTCTTTGACCTTTCGTTGTAGGCAGGCATTGTTGGACCAGTTGGACCATGCTGTAGTATATCCTCTTGTGTGTGGGGTGGGGTAGGGGGTGTGTATGTGTGTGTTCATTCTATCAATTCTGTTCCTCATCTGTGTTGACAAACACAGATGGTAAGATTTGAAGCTTAAAAAAGGAGTTTCTTTAAACATTTCATAGCTCTAAACTTTACAAGCAAGTTAGATTCGTAGAAATGTTAGCAAAATCAGTTTTCTTCAGAGAGGATTCTAACCCTTTTAAGACTGTTAAACTGATCCTTTCACCAAACAGACCATGAAGGATAAATATTCTCTCTCTCTCTCTCTCTCTCTCTCTCTCTCTCTCTCTCTCTCTCTCTCTCTCTCCTCTAACAGTAGTGTCTCTACTGTTTAGCCCTTGCTGGCCTGGACTTTAGTGTAATACACAAACCATGTTGGCCTGGAATTTGCAGAGATCTGCTTGTCTTAGCCTCTTGAGTGCTGGAATTGAAGGAGGGGGCCACCATGCCAGATTGTTTTCTTTTTAAAGATTTATTACACTATTTATTTATGTGTTTATGTATCTGGTTGCAAGAATTTGTACATACGTGCCTGACCAGGCCAAAGGAGTCTCAGATACTGTGGAGCTGAAGTTACAATCAATCGTATGCCAGCCAAGGTGGGTACTGGGAATGGAACTTACGTCACCCTCCAAAGGAGCAGCAAGCACTCTTAAGCACCTAGCCGAAAGATGGTAATCTCAGTCAAAGCTGTACCTCTGTCATATTCTATAGCATTGGTGCTTTAACAGCTAATATAAAATGTTTGCTGCTTACTCCTTTCCCAGCTCTCTTCCTTCCGCATTCATTATCTAGGAAGGATGTGGCTTTTGCGTATGATTGGCAGCTAATGTTGCCATAGATAAAGCACCCTTACCTCTTAGCACACAATGGGAATTTTAAATTGCTGTTTTGCTTTATATCTTAGTTTGTGCTTAGGTCTTTCAAAGGGAATAGTATATGGTAATTCGTTTGTTGCATTCATTGATATGTTGTTCTCTCTCTCTCTCTCTCTCTCTCTCTCTGTGTGTGTGTGTGTGTGTGTGTGTGTGTGTGTGTGTGTGTTTTGCTTGTTTGCTTGTTTGTTTGTTTTCAGAGACAGAGTTTCTCTGTATATTCCTGGCTGTCCTGGAGCTCACTCTGTAGACCAGGCTAACCTCAAACTCAGAGATCTGCCAGTCTCTGCCTCCCAAGTGCTGGTATTAAAGATGCGCGTTACCACTGCCTATTTGGTGTTGTATTTTAGACTACATCTTACTATATTTACCCAGGATATCCTAGAATTCTAAAGGATCCTCTTGATTCAACCTTCAAAATTCTGGGATTACAGGTGTTCACTGTCTCATCTGGCTAGTTGGCCAGTATGGAGTGGATTGCAAAGATCTGCTTAAACATTCCTTTAAATAGTCTGCTTCTCATTCCTTAGAAATGTTTGGTGGTGAAAGAATAGGAAACTCTGAACTAAAGTTTAAACTAAACTAAACTAATCTAAACAAAACATAAACTCTGTGTGTGCACACACTACTCAGGTTTTCTGTGTGTGTGTGTGAGTGTGTGTGTGTGTGTGTGTGTGTGTGTGTGTGTGTGTTGCTTTGCTTAGACAGCATCTTAACTGACAAGCATTGACCACCCTATGATGCTGAAAATAAGTCTGATCTTCTGATTCCTCTGCCTCCACTGCCTGAGGGCAAGGATGACGGGAATGTTCCATGTGTGATATAGATGGTGCCAAAGACCAGACCCCAGCTGTGTACACCAGGCAGACACTTAACCAACTAAGCCACATGTTCAGGTCCTGTTTCTATTCCTGTACTAGAGTGATGCCTGCATAGATGGAATTATGTATTAGGAGCCATGTCCTTTGGGTTTATCATTTTGTTCAACAGCAATGCCTTTCTCACTACTTCCCAAATGAATGAGAATTAGCCAAATGCAGATTTCATGGGCTTGCGGACCCATGTAATACCCACCAACTTATATTCACACTGTCTTCCGTATCTTGTTCTCTGATTATCACTATAAGCCTCTTACAAAAATTCTTATCCCATGTGTCATCTATGCTTCCCCAGGGAGGAAAGCTAAAATCCAGACGTATAAACAGAGCTGCGAAAGCTAGCGTATTAGGGATAAGACTCTCCTAACTTCCTACCCAGGAGCCAGAGCTGCTTACATCACACAAGCAAACCCATGTTCCTGAGTGCCTGGGTGAAGCAGGCACCCATAACATCCTAGAAACAGAACTTGAGCAAAACATCAAAAAGAGATGTTTTCAAATGACTGGAGATACAGATGTCACATCAAAAAAAGACCATCAAGATCTATAAAAACCGATTTATGGGCTAGAGAGATGGTTCAGTGGTTAAGATCACTGACTGCTTTTCCAGAGATCCTGACTTCAACTCCCAGCAACCACACGGTGGCTCACAACTATCTGTGAGGGGATCCAATTCCCTTTTCTGGTGTGTCTGAAGACAGCGACAGTGAACTCACATATATAAATAAAGTCTTAAAAAAAAAAAAAAACCTGATTCATACTCTGTCCCCTAAGCCCACTGCTTCTAGGATCTTAGACAAATTAATGGCTGTGTACAGCAAAAATGCTAAGGAATGAGTGAGTAGTGAAGAAACGAGCCTTACCCAAGACTCAGTGAACTAGGCAGTTACAAAGAGGGCAGAGGTGGAAAACACTGGCTCAGTTCCAGCCATCACATGGAGAACTTCAAAAAACCTGGTTTCTATAAATGTCATTGGTCGGAAGGAAGCAGTCAACACTGATAACTGCTCACCACAGCACTAGGAGATAGATGTTATGTTTCTTAAGCTAAAGAAGACTACCACAGAGCCAGACTCCAGTGTAAGTCTGCTTGAAGCCTGTGATACTATATCCTCAAGTTTGCTGTGTCTGTGACAGTGGCCTGTTGTCAGTGAAACTGTCTTCACAGTTAATGCAATTATGGCAATGACGTGCTTCTGAACCATAAATTCTTGGTTCTGATTAATGCCACAGAAGAGGAATAGAGTGGAAATATACAGCGCTGTGGAAAATACTCAATTTCTTTTTAAGGGTCACCATTGTTTACTTATTTCTCAAGTCTGGACTTCCAAATACAGACCAATGACCTGAAGTGAATCATCTCTTCTCTAATGGTCTTGCTACAGACGTAGCTTTTAAGCATGAGATTCTACAGCTCAACTTCCTCCAGTCAGGTTATCTCTGTATGCAGAGGAAGCTTACCTTACGGAATCACGGAAGTGTGTAGTTGAAAATTACATAGACAATTCATGTTGCAGGGCACCCATTATTTTCCACACAACTTGACTGCTATGATGAGACATTTAGAATACTAATTTCAATAGATAGTTGAAGGTCTGCACGGGTATTAATGACTCTAGTCATCCTTCATTCACTCATTTATTCATCCACTCACATAAGCACAGTGAAAATATTATGTTAACAATATAATGGTAAAGAGAGACTCTTACAAATCTAACACTGAAGTGGCTAAGGTAGGAGGACAGCTTTGGATTCCTACAGAATTTTGTGTTAGACCAAGGAGGGTCTTTTTGATGATGCATGTATTCTAGTTGCAGAGATGTTCCTTGCGTAAGTATTCACACAATAAGCATAAGTACGACAGCCATGGGACCCTTAAGAATGTACACAGAGGCAAAACAGATGCTTCAGCCAGTAAGAGTGATTAGCGCTCTTGCAGAGGACCTGAGTTTGGTTCTCAGCACCCGCATGGTAGCAGAATTGTTTGTAGTTCCAGCTTAAGAGGATCTGGTATGCTCTTCTGACATCCTCAGGTACCTAACAGACATATGGTGTAGGTACATACATGCAAGCATACATACATACATACATACATACATACATACATACATACATATACATACATACCTACATTAAAAATAAGTATAACCTTTAAAGGAAAAGGTATATAATGACATAGGAGTTACAATTAAGATTTTTTTTTTTAGTATTTTTATACAGATACCTAAAGGATGAAAATTTGTTATTTGGTAAATGAAGAAATAAGTAAGTATATAAATGATAGCAATGGGGGTGGAGAAATTGCTCAGTTGTTAAGATCACTTGTTGATCTTGCAGAAGAACCTGGGATCACTCCCCCCCACCATTGAAATTATGAATGGTTGCAGGTTACCATGTGAATACAGAAGCCGAAAAGATCCTCTATAAGAGCAGCATGTATTCTTATCCCCGAGCCATCTATCTAGCTCCTTGTTTTACTTTTAGAGACCTACTCTGAAGCTTACACAGGCCTGGGACTCCTGATAAACCTCATTGCTCGGTCTCCTAAGTATAATGATTATAGTGCTTTTTCCTTCTGTTATCCTAAGAATTATCTGTAAGCATTAAAGAGTTGTAAGACAAAGATGGCTTGCAAATTTCTTACTAAAGCTATTGCTTGGGATGAAATGGGAACTGAGAGGAAGGAGAAAAGGAAGATGTGACAATGAGAGATCATGGCTTGATCCAGGTAGCATAGAGGAGAGAAGTTACACAAATGCAATAACTGAAAGTAAAATAATGAAAGTATCATGCTATAATTTACTGGAAAGTAAACCAAAGAGAAGCAGATTAGATGAAGTAAAAGGGAGGAGGGAGGAGGAAGGAGGGAGGAGAGGGTTTGACCACCAGATCTATTTTGGACACACAGCATATGACTTATCACTGAAATGTTCAAAGGACATAATGCAGTCCTTCAGATATTGACATTGGAGCTCAAATAGAAACGCGAATGCTTGCATCATTTGGGTACAACTGGACATAGGAAGAAAAGAATAGGAGGAAAGAAAGGCCATTTTGGAGAAAAAACCAAAATAGTAGAAGCAAAGAAGAACCTTAAAGGATAAATAGAAGTACTGAGAGATGGGGAGAAATGTCATAGAAGTGTTGCATAAAAATGTCAGGGAAGGGGGGGGCAACTTGTGTAGAATGTGTGAGGATGCAGTCTTGATACCAAGCAATGAAAAAAGGAAGGACAATTACCAGTAACATCTACTGCTGATAAATTAAATGCCAGGCTACTTTCTTTTCCTATTGCTGAGATAAAACATTCTGACCAAAACAACCATGGGAGATGGGGGTTATTTGAGCTCACAGTCCAAGGGTCTTGTCCATGAAAGCAGGGGAGTCAAAGCAGCCAGTGTTTAGAGTAGCTGGTTATGAGGCATTCATAGCCAGGACTCAGAGAGACATGGATTTCCGAATGCAACTCACTCTCTCTTTTTTATGTGGATCCTACACCTCATCCCAAGGGATGCTGTCGTCCACAGTGGTCAGGTCTTGTCACTTCAGTTAACTCAGTCAAGATTGTTTCTTCACAGGTATGCTCAAAGACCCATCTCCAAGGTCTTTTTTTTAGCTTATCAAGTGAATAATAGAGATTAATCACAACTTCTGAAAAATTGTAAAAGTCTCTTGTATGTTTCTTCTTATTTTCTTCCATGCTTTAGGTATGTTGGATTTAATGGCTTTGTGTATTTGCATATATTTAATTGTCAAAATAATCTATAGCTAATTAAATGTAAACCTTTGTAAATAATGCTATTCTGGTAGACTCTTATTAGATAAGAAAGTCATGCTTCATGAAAATATTTCAGAATTAAACAGTGAATTGTGATTGTTAGAACCACTACGATGCAAAACGTTATGTTTAAAAATCTTTATTTTGGGGTTGGGGATTTAGCTCAGCGGTAGAGCGCTTGCCTAGCAAGCACAAGGCCCTGGGTTCGGTCCCCAGCTCTGAAAAAAAAAAAATCTTTATTTTGTGTATGTCTGTGCCTTGGATACACAGCAAGTTTAAGGCCTGGACTATGTCAGACCTTGTCTCAAGAAACCAAATAAACAAAGGAAAAAATCAAATTCAAATATATGAATGTAAAAAAAAATTCACCAATTTAGCACAAGGCTAATAGCAAAATTTGAAGAAAACAGAAAGAAGATAAGCAATGTATTTGAATGGAAGGAAGGAAGGAAGGAAGGAAGGAAGGAAAGAAGGGAGGAAGGAAGGGAAGAAGGGAGGGAAATTCTAGCCTGCTGGGGTGGTGCATAGTCAATGAGGTGTTTGCCTGGCTTGCACCAAACCCTAAATTGGGCATAGTTGTCATCCTCCACTGCATAGGTAGTCTGAGGCCTGCCTGAGACATGAGTTGCTGTCTAAGAAAGAAAAGAGAAAGGAGGTGGAGGGAGGGAGGACCAAAGTACAAGTTGACAGATGGTTCATTTCATGTACCAACTTGCCTGAGCCAAGGGATGCCCCGATAGCTGGGTGTGTCTGAGAGGGTGTTCCTGGAAAAGTTTAAGGTCTGGGCCATCAGGATGAGTTAAGAACAGTTGCCCTCAGTATTTGAGTGAACATCATCCAATACATTGACAGCCCACCTAGAAAATGTAGAGGAAGGACCCCCGCCTCCCTCCTTCATTAGCTGGGACTTCTGCCATTTGATCACTGGAGGTCTTGGCAAGTCTCCGTCTTTGATTTTGTTTTTCTGAGTTCACTGAACTCTGTTCAGTGAGGCGGCAGTGTAATGCCTTAATGTGTGATGGCCAGCAGTGGCAAGAGCAAAATTGTCTCCATGCTGAGACCTAAGTGGGCAGCCTCCTCCCAGTTTAATTTTCTATATTTCCAGAAACTTCCAACCATTTCTTCTGTGTAGTTCTGCTGTCCTGGAACTCTCTGTGTAGACTTGAATTCACAGCGACCCTCCTGCTTCTGCTACCTGAATGTCTGGATTAAAGATATGTAGCACTGCATGAGGATCCTGGGCTCCGTTTTACACAGGATATATTGTAGGATTTTTCAACTCCTATACTTTTCCTATACTCCTGGCCTCCAGAGACAGCAGAGGCCACAGCTCTGATGTACCATGGGGTCTCTGTTGGGTGCATTGACAGAGTAATGCCTAAATGTGTGGTGATTGGTGGTGGCAAGAACAAAGTGGTCTCCACATTGAGGAAGTTCCTAAGTGTGCTACCTCCTCACAGTTTAGCGTTTTTATATTCCCAGAAACTTACAAAGGTCTTCATGAATCCTTACCTTTCTTTCTTCCTTCCCCCTTTCTACTTCCCTTCCCTCAACCCCTTCTTCCCTCCTCTCTTTTCTTCTACTCTCTTCTTCTTCTCAGTCTTCTCTCTTCTCCTTCTCTCTTCTTCTCTCTTCATCTTCTCTCCTCTTGTTTTGAGACAGGGTCTCAACAGTATAGTCCTGGCTAGCCTCCAACTCAATATATAACTCAGTGATCCTTTGATCCCAGAGTGCTGGATTCTAAGTGAGTGCCACTCCTGTCAACTTGACACAAGATAGAGTCATCCGAGAGGAGGTAACATCAAATGAGAACATTGCTTTATAAGGTCCGGTTGTAGGCAGGCCTGTAAGGTATTTTCTTAATCAGTGACAGATGGGTGAAGTTCCAGACTATCATGGGTAGTGCCAACCCTGATCTTGTGGTCCTGGGTTCCATGAGAAAGCAAGATGAGTAAACCATTAGGAGCAAACCAGTAAGCAGCACCTCTCCATGGCCTCTGCATCAGCTCCTGCTTCCCTGTTTCTGCCCTGTTTGAGTTCCTATCCTGGTTTCCTTCAATGATGAACAGTAGATGAACGTAAGCCAAATAAACCCTTTCCTCCTGAGCTCGATCTGGTCATGCTGCTTCATCACAGTAACCGTAATCCTAACTCAGACACACCCTTGGTGTGAACCCATTTCCACCAGCTTGGAATTGTTTTTGTTTCCTCCAAATGAGAAATCAGGCTAACACAGGATCAAACTGTAGAAGCAAATGCTGACAAAGAGTTGATCTAAAACTAAAGTCTCAAGGTTGAGGCAGGAGGATTACAAAGAGTTCAAGGCCACAATGATCTACATAGATTCGACTAAATGTGGCAACATAACAAAGAAAACACCTAAAACCCAGGACAGAGCCACCTTCCCCAAGACTATCAATGTTAATGGACAATTAGAAGGATGAAGTAACACACACCCAAAAATAAATCAATTCCCCGTGTCTCGTAGGGATTTTCCCAAAGAATAGCTTTCAGCATTAGGAAATCTATTGCTATAGTGAACATAATTAAAAGGTCAAAGGAAATAAGCCATATTTAATTGTGAGAAATGCCAAAAGACATTAACATTAACTGTCCACTAGTGAGTCAATAAAGCTTCTAGACAGATGGAAGGAGAGGGTCTTTCTCAGAAAGCTCACTTCAAGGTCAAATTACATCATCCTGCTGGGGATGCTGCAGTGACTTTCCCGTTAAAATCAAGACTAGAATAAGCACATATACCTACTACCTTAATGTCAGATACTGTAGCTTCCTGAGAACCACGTGATTAAGAAAACAAAAAAATGAAACCTATACTAGGCCCATGTCTCTAATCTCAGCACTTAGGAAGTGAAGTCAGGGTTAGAGTTCAGGGTCATTCTCTATTACCCAGAATTCCAGGTCAGCCTACTACATAGCACAACTTTAAAAAAGAAAAACAAAAAAAGAAAGGGGGAGAAGAAAGAGGGAAGGAAAGGGGGAAGATGGAATAAAAAGAGGAAAGAAGGGAGGGAGGGATGAAGGGAGTGATGGATGGACAGAGAGACAGATAGACAGACAGAGGGGAAGAAAGAAGTAACTAAGCCATGATGGGGGCTCACATTTGCAATTGCAGCACTCTGGAGCCTGAGGCGGGATGGTTTTGTCCTTTGGTTTTAGCTCAATGATGAAGGCTTCATACTTGTCTGCCTCAAATTTCAGTTTGACTTCGGGCAAATCGTGTGACTTTTCTATGCCCTTGTGTCTTTATCTGTAAAGTACCTGATGAAATGGGGGTATTAAAGAAGGACTGGAACATGTGTCCCTGGTAGGAAGAGGCAGGAAAATCTGGAATTCAAGGTCATACTTGGCTGTACAGTGAGGTCAAAGCCAGAATGGGCTACAGGAGACTCTACCTCAAATTTTAAGAAGGAAGAGAGGAAGGAAGAATTAGAATAAAATATCTGATCATTGAAAAAAATTGTCTTTTATTGCATTTTTTAATTTACACTTCAAATGTTATCTCCTTTCTGGGTTGCCCCTCCAGAAACTTGCTATCACATTTGCCCTTCCCCTTGCTTCTATGAGGCTGCTCCCTCACCCATCCACCCACTCCCTCCCACCTCCCTGCCCTGACATTCCCCTACACTGGGGCATTGATCCTTCTCAGGACCAAGGGCCTTTCTTCCCATTGATGTTGAGAAGGCCTTCCTCTGCTATATATGTGCATGAAGCCATAGGTCCATCCCTGTGTTCTCTTGGGATGGTGGTTTAGTCCCTGGGAACTCTGAGGGGTCTGGTTGCGTTGATATTGTTGTTCTTCTTATGGTGTTGCAAACCCCTTCAGCTACTTCAGTCCTTTCTCTAACTTCTCTATTGGGGACCCTGTTCTCAGTCTAATGGTTGGCTGTGAGCATCCGCCTCTGTATTTGTCAGGCACTGGCAGAGCCTCTCAGAAGACAGCTATATCAGATTCCTGTCAGCATGCACTTCTTGGCATCAGCAATATTGTCTGGGTTTGGTGGCTGCATATGGGATAGATACCTAGGTAGGCCAATCTCTGGATTGCTTTTCCTTCAGTCTCTGCTCCACACTTTGTCTCCACATTTCCTTCTGTGAGTATTTTTGTTCCTCCTTCTCCAAAGGACTGAAGCATACATACTTTGGTCTTCCTTCTTCTTGAGCTTCATGTGGTCTGTGAATTATATCTTGGGTATTCCAAGCTTTTAGGCTAATATCAGCTTATCAGTGACTGCAAACCACATGTGTTCTCTTGTGATTGAGTTATCTCACTCAGGATGATATTTTCTAGTTCCATCCATTTGCCTAAGAATATCATGAAGTCATTGTTTTTAACAGCTGAGCAGTACTCCATTGTGTAAATGTATGACATTTTCTGTATCCACTCCTCTGTTGAAGGACATCTGTGTTCTTTCCAGCTTCTGGTTATTATAAATAAGGCAGCTAGGAACATAGTAGAACATGTGTCCTTGTTTTATGTTGGGGCATCTTTCGGTTATTGACAGCTGCCTATCTTATGGTCTTCCTATAACTGTATCAGGATCAGGAACCCGAGTCATTCTTAGCTGTACATCAAGTTCAAGGCCAGCCTGGAATAACAGGAAACCATGTAACAAAAAGAAAAAAGATGGCAGGAATAGTAGTGCATGCCTTTGTTCCCAGGTCTCAGGAGGTAGAGACTGGTGGCCTCTGGAGTTTATGACCAGCTTTGTCTACATGAAAGCCAGGGAAAAAGACATGGTGAGATCCTGTCTTTACAAAAACAATCATGGACAGGATAATGGTCTATGCCTAGAACCTCAGCACTGGGGACAAGGAGACAGGAAAATAGAGGACAGTTCAGGGTCAGCACCTGGGCTACACTGTGTGACAGCCTTCTCAAAAACAATGCTTCTTAAAAATTACCCTAAAATCATTAAAGAAGAAAAAGAGATGTTTAAAATGTATAACATGCTTGAAGGGGCTCGAGACCCCATATGTACAACAATGCCAAGCAACCAGAGCTTCCAGGGACTAAGCCACTACCTAAAGACTATACATGGAGTGACCCTGGACTCTGACCTCATAGGTAGCAATGAATATCCTAGTAAGAGCACCAGTGGAAGGGGAAGCCCTGGGTCCTGCTAAGACTGAACCCCCAGTGAACTAGACTGTTGGGGGGAGGGCGGCAATGGGGGAGGGTGGGGAGGAACACCCATAAGGAAGGGAGGGGGGGGATGTTTGCCGGAAACCGGAAAGGAATAACACCAAATGTATATAAGAAATACTCAAGTTAATAAAAAAAAAAAAAGAAGGTAACAAAAAAAAATGTATAACATGGAGCTGGAGAGGTGGTTCAGAGGTTAAGAGCACTGACTGCTCTTCCAGAGGTCCTGGGTTCAATTCCCAGCAGCCCAATGGTGGCTCACAACCATCTGTAATGAGAGCTGATGCCCTCTTCTGGTGTGTCTGAAGACAGCTGCAGTGTACTCATATATGCGTAAAATAAATAAATCTTGAAAAAAGAAAAATGAAAATGTATAGTATGATGGAAAACCTGCAAGAAAAACATATAACATATAATCAATTCATTAATTAGTAAAGTGTTTTTGGTTTTGCAATGATTATTGATTTTTAACTTTTTTGTTTTTTGTTTATTTGTTTGTTTTGACTTTTTAAGAGAGATTTTCTTGGTGCAGCCCTGGCTGTCCTGGTCACTCTGTAGACCTCAAACTCAGCCATCTGCCTCTTCGGTGCTGGAATTAAAGCCATGTGCAAACACTACCCAGCTTTAAATGTTGTGCTATCTTGTACTTTACAGTCACATGTTTTTGTCTTATTCCTTCCTTCCTTCCTTCCTTCCTTCCTTCCTTCCTTCCTTCCTTTCTTACTTAGTTTCTCATTTTCTTCCTTTTCTTGAGACAGTCTTATCATGTAGCCTTCACTGGCTGGCCTGAGATCTCCCTGCTTTGCCTCCCAAGAGTTATGATTAAAGCACATGTCACCTCACTTTGACCTTGTAAACCTGTGTGTGTGTGTGTGTGTGTGTGTGTGTGTGTGTGTGTGTGTGTACTCAAGCTCACCCTAGAGTAGGAGTCAGTTCTCTGTTTCAACCATAGGGGTATCAAATCAGGCTTGGTGAAAAGTACCTCTAGGCACTGAGCATTATTTATATTCAAAATATAAATGCATTCTTTGGCTTAATTTGAGATTTCACATCTCTTTTCTTAAAAAGATTCCTCTTTGCTATACCAGCACTCAATGGCTGAAGAAGGAAGATGAGTACAAGTCCTTTATAGGATAAGGTTTAAGCATCAAAATCTTTGCTACCTAACATTGTACAAGTAATATGCACTTGAATATTTAGTGTATAGATATTTCATATAGAGAAACCTATTCTGACTCCCAAATCAGTAATATGAAGGACATTAACACACACATGGTGATGTCTGGAGATAATTCAGTGGTAGAGCGCTCTCTAGTATGTGAGAGTCCTATGTTTGGTCCTCATTATCACGAAAAAAATAAAGAAGCAAATAAATAAAAATGGAAAATATGTGGTCAGCCTTCCCCTTAAGAAAATTAAATGTATAGGGTTACTTCACACAGGAGTTAGATATGAAAATGTAAAATATTTTTCATCTGTTTTTCATGTTTAACACCTAAATACAGGTTACAGGAAGTTTACACAGCTAGAACTGTTCTGGTTGTCTCACCTGTGCTGTCCTATGTCATTCCCACTAAAAATCAGAGGACTGGAACACAGAACACTTAGAACAATTTTTCCCAGACCAAGCAATAAGACATTAGCAGAACTTGAACACAGAGCATACTAACCACACAGGTTCCTACTAGCAGATAGTGTAGGCAAAAGAAAGAAGTGCCGAAGCTTCCTATCTGTAGTTCACTAGGGGTGTGGCCTTAATCCTGTCTGAGAGAAGGTTCCATTAGTCTCCCTAATATCACCTCCTTCACCAGATGATAGTCATCAGTGCTGTAACCTAATGAAGAAAACAGTGACCACAAAGGCACTGCAGTGTTGCTGTCTTTGGCTACTGGACTTCAGTAAACATTTGATACCAGTCATTTTTCCTGTACTAACAATTATTGGTGTAAGAGTGCCATGCTAAAAGAAAACGGGGTTTAAATGCTTGTACATTTAAATGTTCTGTCCCTCCCTCCTTCCCTTTCTCCCTCCGCACCCCTTCCTGTTAAACAGTATAAAAGAAATAGTAATATTTTACAACATAGGTTGTTATATTAGCTTGACTGGGAGACTCTGCCTCAAGGGGATAAGGTGCAGAAGTAAAGCAGGATTCCTCATGTCCTCCCCTATATCATGCACACTCAAGAGTACTAGCACCTGCACACATATACCATGCATATGGCACACACGCATACACACATACACATACACACACGTATATACACATACACACACATATACACACAGACACACATATATACACATACACAGATATATACATACATACATACATACATACATACATACACATACACATACATACACACATATCCATACACTGTGATGGTTTGTGTATGCTGCTCCCAGGGAATGGCACTATTAAAAGGTGTGGCCTTGTTGGAGGAAGGGTGTCACTGTGGGGGTGGGCTTGGAGATCTTCCTCCTAGCTGCCTGAGGATGCCCAGTGTGTTCCTGGCTTCCTGGGTGAAGATGTAGAACTCAGCTCCTCCTGCACCATGCCTGCCTCCTGGATGCTGCCATGCTTCCACCTTGATGACAATGGACTGAACCTCTGAACCTGTAACCAGCCCCAATTAAATATTGTTATTTATGAGACTTGCCTTGGTCATGGTATCTATTCATAGCAGTAAAATCCTAACTAAAACATACACATACACACATTCACGCATATACATACACACACATATATATACACAGATACACACACATATACATACATGCACACATATGCACACAGACACACATATATACACACATATACACATATATACACACATATACACATATACATGCACATACTCACCATACATACACACAAATACACATACATACACACACATACACACATATATACTCATACATACATATGCGCACACATACACACACAGACACACATACACACACAGACACACATACATACATACACATATATACACACACAGATATACACAGACACACCAATATAAATATATATACACATTTACACACACACACACACATACACACACACACACACACACACACACACACACAGGAGTCCAGCATGATGGCTCAGCCGGTAGAAACACTTGCTGTAAATCATGACAACCTGAGCTCAATTCTCAAAACCGACACAAAAGTGAAAAGAGAGCTGACTCCATTTCACAGAGGTTGTCCGCTGACCTCGACAGACAGACCAGGAGCCATGCTCTATGCCCTTCACAATAACAGCACTTAACAAGGAAATATAAACTGTCCAAAAGAGTTAGCTGAATGCATGAAGATTACTTTAGATTGAATTTGGGAAATAAATATGCTTTTATCTCCACATAGCTTCAAAATTAAATGTATTAAATGTGCCTATTAAGTTATTTTTATAACTTTTAGTTTTTAGAATTCTTTTCTTGTTGTTGTTGATTGCTGTTTTGGTTTTTGAGCCAGGGTCTCCTTTAGCCCAGGCTGTCCTGGAACTAGTTATGTAGTTGAGAATGACTGTGAATTCTTTATCTTCCTGCCTCCTCCAACCCCTAAGGGCTGGGACGCCGGACATACAGCAGCACAGCAGGCTTCAAAATTATTTCTTATGTGAAAATATTTGATAAGAAACTTAAAAGTGGGTGTTTGACATCTTGTCTAAATAAACTTTTTCCATTCGATGCTAAAATAAATGACATTCAGCGCTTATAAGTGAAAACAGCTGATTTGCACAGCCAGCTTTTACTTAAATGTCAATAAAAGAACCTGAATTTAAAAGTGTAGCTTGGTGCTCTAGTGGGAGCAGGGGGCTATCTCTGACTCTTTTGCCTGTTTTGGGGGACCCTTTTCCTCCTACTGGGTTGCCTTCTTCAGCCTTGATGCTATGAGGATATGTACCAGGTCTTATTGTAGCTCATTAGGCCATGGGTGGGTGACATGCCGGCAGGCCTGCTCTTTTTTAAAGGGAATCAGAGAAGTAGATTTGGGGTAAGAGATGAGGTCGGGGCATGGGGGTGGGGGAGATGATGTGGGAAGAGAGGAAGGAGGGTAAATGCATCAGGATGTAGTATATGAGAGAATAATAGACAGACAGACAGACAGACAGACAGACAGACAGACAGACAGACAGACAGATAGAAGCAGTATTTGCAAGTCTGCATGTGGCACCAAAATGAAATCATTGGATAGGCATGTTCTGGCTATCCAAGATTAAAATCTTGGCAATATCTCTGAAGAAGGTACGTTTTCCCCCTCATAACCAGCGACCCCAAGATTTATGTGAGAGTATTTTAAGGACCCAGATGTCCAAAGGTGCATTTTGGTGTCTACTAACCGCAATTCTGGTTACTTGCCCTCGTCACATGGCTGAGTATTTGTTTAGCTCTTTGGTGTCCAGGGCAAAGTGTGTACAAGAGAGAAGTATATATTGGAAGAGGAAGAAGCAACGCTGAGGTTTTACCTGTGGATCTTGCCATTTATGACCTTGCAACCCTGGTTTTCTTCTACTCATCTGCCTCATTTGGGGCCTGGTTGTCACTGTACTTTAGTATGTCAGTATATGGGTCCATTTACCTCTCAATGAGGTCAATGGCTCAAGCACCTTTCCCTGAGGATAGATACTTGATGGCTGGTGGCCTGGATCTCAAGATGGTACAGGGAACAGCAGCACCTAAAGGATGTTGTCTCCTTGACGGCCACCATTCAGGTACTCTGCCATTTCCTCGTCTCCACCTCTGTCCCCATCTCCATCTCCAGACTGAGCCCTTCACCTCTCATTGAGTTCACCGTGACAGTAGAGACCCAGCACCAGAGCACAGTGAGAAAGGAGTCAACAGGCGCTGTGGCAGATGAAGTAGTTAAACACATCATGATTACGGCTCTAGGCTGCTGGGTGATGGTTGGCTCTGTTATGCCGCATGGCCCCATACCTGGACCAAGTGAAATGGATACAGGGGCCAAAAGCAGCCCGAAGCATAGGATTACTAGATGAATTGTTTAGAATGTGATTTAAAAGGGAAAGTAAAAAGAATTAGGCATTCTCAGCAACTAAATGTATATATTTGTTTTACATTTATCATTTCTTTGTGTGGACAGTTATGGGTATGTGTGTGCAACTTGTGAGAGTTGGTTTTTGCACCTCCTCCTTGTGGAATCAAGCTCAAGTCACCAGGCTGGTGGAAAGCACCTTCACCATCTAGCCGGCCCATTTTTAGTGTGAAAGAGAACTCATCCCTCAACACATATTTACAGACCGATATGTTTATTTTTATTCGTTTTACAAGTGTTAATGTGGTAGGCCATTAAACTATAGTTATGCCATCTCATAAAATCACTCCTAAGAGTATTTCAAGTGCTAAAACTATCTTGGGTAAAACTGGCATCTCTGAACGAGTCCTACATTCCATATGATGTGATGCAGAACTAAAGACTGACAGCCGGACATTTAACTGTGATCACTCCACTCCTACAAACAAGGCTTGCGTGTTGCAGACGTCCAGAGCAGTCTTTCTATAAAATTGCATTTGTCCTGCTAATCTATTTGGACAGTCCTGCCAGCAGTTAATAAAGGCTCCATTCGACTTATTGAGGACTCTCTCGGGAGTGTTTTTTTTCCTTCAGGTACCCCATAACATTATTTAATTGCTTGCCCCCTTGTTTAATTTGTCTTTTAGTTATGTTGATTGGGTGCACTTAAATGTGTAAAAATGTCCCTTCCCCCACACTCACAAAGATGAGACTAGGATCCTTTTCTATCTCCCACAAAACCCCAGGACCCCAGGACATACATTGTTTGTTTTGCTTTGCTTTGCTTTTGTAAAGAGCATAAGTTGAGCCTTTAGTATGGCTGGATGAAAAAAATCCTGGGGAAAACTAGACGCTTTTGAGATTTGAGTGAGAAGACAGAAGAGATCCCGCAAGTTCTTTGTGGATGTAAGAGGGCTCCTGAGAGACACAGCCAGAATACAGCAAACACAGAGGCGAATGCCAGCAGCAAACCACTGAATTGAGAATAGGACCCCCATTGAAGGAATCAGAGAAAGAACTGGAAGAGCTTGAAGGGGCTCGAGACCCCATATGTACAACAATGCCAAGCAACCAGAGCTTCCAGGGACTAAGCCACTACCTAAAGACTATACATGGACTGACCCTGGACTCCAACCTCATAGGTAGCAATGAATAGCCTAGTAAGAGCACCAGTGGAAGGGGAAGCCCTGGGTCCTGCTAAGACTGAACCCCCAGTGAACTAGATTGTTGGGGGAGGGCGGCAATGGGGGAGGATGGGGAGGGAACACCCATAAAGAAGGGGGAGGGGAGGGGATGTTTGCCCGAAACCGGAAAAGGAATAACACTCAAATGTATATAAGAAATACTCAAGTTAATAAAAAAAAAAAAAAAGAATGTCAAAAAAATAAAAAAGAGGGCTGGAAGGAATAAATTCTTCAAGCGTCTGCCCTTAAGGCAAAGTGAGGCTCTGGCTGAAAAGGAAATAGACTTCCCATCTGTGCTCAGAGCCCTTAGCAGCTGACGCTGTTTAAAACCACTGCATTCCAAACCTTGAAGATTTTCTCCAGCGATTAGGAAAAACCAGCAAACATGCCTTGCCTTTAGCAAAAGCATTTCCTTACAGCAGTGCAGATGCAGAGATGGGATCAATAACAGAGAACAGCCAGTCAGAAGCCATCGTTCATAGGTTGAAGTTAATTTTAAAATAAAGCTTCTTTGGAGTCTAGAAATAAAGAGTAGCTAGATCGTCTCAGAGAGTACCTACTCGCCTGCAGCCTCATAGCAACTGCTTCCGCCTGAGTGCTTCTTCTAGTGTTGTCGTCAATAAACACACACAATGGGACCCAAATCTATTGTACATGCCAAGGTTTATTCTACAGCTGAAAACACCATTTATCAAATATAGGATGACTTCTACCCAGCCGTATGTTAAAATCCTGTAGTACACTACTGCCTCATATTGGTGTCTGAAGTTCTCAAGGGGGGTTGCTGGGGACAGAGGCACCATTCTGTGTTTGATTCTACAAGGATGAAGGCAGATTAGAAATTGCAGTTAGGGGGTTGGGGATTTAGCTCAGTGGTAGAGCGCTTGCCTAGGAAGCGCAAGGCCCTAGGTTCGGTCCCCAGCTCTGAAAAAAAGAACCAAAAAAAAAGAAATTGCAGTTAGTCTCTCACAGGTTATCTGGGCCACTTTCAGTCCCTTTAATAGTCATTCATTGTTCATCCTTTGTGGGCACCACCCTGATATCTCTTTGACTGTCATATAAAACCTGTTCAGATGTGTTCTTAGCAGACCCTCAGTTTCCACCAGTCCCAAAGTTAGGACTATCATTAGGTCACGTCTAAAACCTACAGTTAGTTTCCCTTGCCTTGCCTAAGCCACCTACCTTTGGGCCCTCACAATTAGATAAGAACCTAGATTTATGGCTCTCTTTGTTCTAAAAGTAATAATTTCCTGCCTGCACAGTACAGGCTGTTCAAGGGTAACCTAACCCACTGTTCATCTAGGGTCAGGTCACTAATATTGGGCTCAGAATAAACGATCCCTTTTCCCCTATAGGGGAAGAACCATTTTGCATCCACATTCACTTAGTAATTGATGTGCATTCGGATTCTTCATTCTCTTTTCATGGATGAGATCTCATTCCCTGTTAGGTAGAGTAATACCCTAGGACCATAGTCTAACGGTTCCACTTCTCAAGGATGCCTTGGCTGTTTCCAAGACAGGGCAATGAAGAATGAAATTGTAAACATCTGGGCATGGCTTGGTCTTTTGGTAAATACCCAGCCACATGGCTGCCCAATCATAGTAAGGGTCTGCTTACTTTTGTGTAACGAAAACGCATCAGCTGCAAGTCTCTCCCGCCTGCTGAACCATTCTTCATTCACACAGGCAGTGAGGGAGGGCTCCCTTTGCTCTGCAAGCTTTGCTGTTGTAACTACACTGGGTGTGGGGCGTTCTTATAGATGCCATGTTTCATTTTATTTAATTGTTTATCTTTTGTGTTTGTTTATTCATTTTAAGACAAGGTCTCTTTAACTAGCTCAGGCTGGCCCTGAGATCACTGGTATGTTCAAGCTGGTCTGAAAGTCACAGTACTTCCCTAGCCTCAGGTTCCTGAGTTCTGGTATTACAGATGCCAAAGTGTGTGTGAGTATGTGTGTGTATACAAATTTATACATATATGTATATATGTATATACATATGTGTGTACATATACATGTGTATATGCATGCATATGTGTATTATTTGTCCAAGTGTCTGTTCAAGTTTTTGTCTCATTTGTTAATAGGGCTATTAGACTTTTAAGAAGTTTTACCTTTTTTGGATAACAACTGATGCTTTCTGCAAATATTTTCTCCCCATTTGTCTTCTTGCTCTCCTAACATCCTTTGTAAAGCTGAAAGTCTTAATTTCATTGTAGTCCAGATTATTACATTGCTTTAAAGATCAAATTCTTGATATGACATTAAAAATTCTCATCGTACTTGTGATAGCTGTTCTTGGTTGTCAACTTGACTACATCTGGAATTAACTAAAGCCAAGCAGCTGGGTACAGGTGTGAGAGGTTTTGTTTTTGTTTTTGTTTTCCCTCTTAAATAGCAGAAAATAGTTAAAAGTGAAAACACACACTTTTAATCTGAATCTCTAAAAGGTAGGAAGATCTAGCTTTAACCAGGGCCACACTTTCTGATAGCCGCCTATACAAGGACATGGAAAAAGGAAGATTTCTCTTCCTCCCCACTTTCCCATGCTCCTGTTCTGGCTGCCAAATCCATTCCTTCATTGGCATTACAGCCTACTTCTTCAGAATTCCTGTGTATACTAAAGAGCAGCTGAGACGTCCAGTCTTATGGATTGAGCAACGTGGGGGGGGGTTCTTGGATTTTCTGTTGTCTGACAGCTGTTGGAGGACTAACAGGACCACAGCCTGTAAGCCATTCTAATAAATTCCCTAAATAGATAGATAGATAGATAGATAGATAGATAGATAGATAGATAGATAGATAGATAAAGTGATTCTATCAGTATGTTTCTCTACAAAACCCTTACTAATACAGATTTTGGCAACAGAAGTGGTTCTAAAACAACAGAAGTATAAGGATAAATTTTTTAAAATATCTGGACGCTATACAATTTGCCAATGTGTGCTACAGTTACTGAAGCCTCTTCTAGAAGCTTGGGGAATATTGGAAGCCCATAGCGTGAACTATTTTACAACCTTATCTGGACAAATGCAGCTGCTTGCCCTGATTTACCAATTGTGAAAGGCAATGAAATTTGTGATTTTGTGTATACAAAAAGCTGGCAATTTGTGGAAAAATAAGGGAAATAATGATGCTGGTTGACTGTTCTTATCGTCTCTGAATAAATTGACAAAGGGGAAGAATGAACTCTGATAAAATTAATGAGCTTGTAGCATCTCAGAATACAGTGAAGGGCAACAATAAACTCAATGATAAAACTGACAGGCTCCAAATAGACAGTCTAAAAGTTTCTAACCATTGGCTGGAAGAGAATATTCTCCTAGCACCCACAGAGCTCAAGTTGTAGAAATCGAGCTGAAACCCTCATTATAAAGTTGACTAAATTACAAAGAAAATGTAAGTACCAGCCTTAGAGGGTGTCAACAGACTGTGAAACCTTGAGGAAATTATTCCTTCAATGTCTGCTAAGCCAGTTCCCTGAAGGGGATGCCAGCCAAAGCAATACGACTGTCATCTCTGTGACTTACAGCTGAATAAGCTCACCCTTTCTAGTTCTTTCTGAACAATGGCTGGCTGGTTCAACTCAGCTGTTCTGACTCAAACTCCTCTTCAAGCTGACTGATTCAAACTGGCTTCTCTCAGCTTCTCACTGAATTACTCTGTTTGGCCTAAACTATCTCTGGCAATTTGTTCTAATCTTCTGGTCCTTCTCATTCTCTGTCTCACAAACTGCTTGGAACTCCACTGCACTGCAGGAACTGCACTGCCTGGACTCCACTGCACCACTGAATTGCACTCATTGAACTGTCCTTCCACACTCACCTCCTAAATCACCTCTCTTTCCTGAGCTGCTCTCCTGAGAGTTGGGCACATCTTATCTCAAATCCTTCTCTGATTCTTCACTTTGTCTGCCTCTCAATTAGATGTCATTTTCAAACATGGCTGCTTCCTTCTACAAACTAACATTACTATCATTGTTTGGGATTAAAGGTGTGACTGTATTCCAGTCAAAGGGATTAAAAGGCATGTACTAAGGGCATGTCTACATTTAGTTAGATCACACAGACATAGAAGATCTTTGGATGTAAGCCCTTGTCAGAACAGCCATGTTGCTAGATTAAAATTCTTCCACATCTACTAATCTAGTTTCAGGAAGATTTTGCTGATGATTCGTAAGGATGTCCCATAAAAAAGAGCAAATATCTATTAAGATGGTTTTATTTCTATCTCTCTTATTCTATAACTAAGAAAAAAACTCACATGCACATTTATTTATTATTTATTTATTTTTGAGACAAGATATCATTTGAGCAGGCTGGCCTTGAACTTGTTATGAGCTGTGAATTACTGGACTCTTGATTATCCTGCCTCAACTCCAAAGGGCTTGAATTACAGATATGCAGCATCACATCTGGCTGGTATACAGTTTAAAAGCAGCAGCAAGGGAATGGGTCTGGGTGGTGGCTCTGTAGTTATGAAAGCTTGCTCTTCGTAAAGAAGGGAGTTAAATCCCTTCTTTATGTTCAAGTAATAAGTTGGGCACCATGACACCTTTTGCATGGTCCTACAGACAAACAATCTTTTAAAAAACAGCAACAAATGGAGAAATTGTCTTGTTTTGATGTTCCTGGAATTTGCCTACTTCCTTACCAGTTATGGCATTAGCTTCAAGTTCAGTGTATATCTAGGGCAGGTTGAAGACATTTTTTTTTGCATGTGTGTTTTTATGGCCTAGAATGTGGTTGGAGTATATGTTTTATGAAACTTAGAAGAGAGTTTCTATTGCTGTCCTTGAATGAAACAGCCTTGGAAGTTGATCATGCCTAGCTGACTTACAATCATGTCAGCTATCTGCTTCATGGCCCATCTCAGATTAGGAGTACTGAAGCACGCAACATCTCTTTCTCCCTGCAGGTTTATTGATTTGCCTCCATGTGTATGAAGGCTCCATTGTTATACGTGGTACAGAAGGATCCCTAGCCCCCTTGAAGACTCTTCTATCAAATGCACTGCTCCTCTTAGTTACTTCTTTCTTTGCTCTGAAGGGTGCTGTCTAAAAACAAAACTATTCTAGTTTTCCTTCGTTAATATCAACACAATGTATCTTTCCTTTTACTTTTAACCTAACTCTTTGTTGACTTATTATGAATGGGACATTGCTTAAATTAAGGAATATGTCATTTACTAGCCAGATGGAGGTGGCACTCGTCTTTAATCCCAGCATGCCACAGGCAGAGGCAGGAGAATTTCTGAGTTTGAGGCCAGTTACATCTACAGAGTGAGTTCCAGAATGGCCGGAACTACACAGAAAAACCCCATGCCAGGGAAAAGAAAAACAAAAACAAAAAACAAACAAACAAACAAACAAAAAAAACCCAACAAAAAAAAAAAAAAACCAGACCCCAAACAAAGACAATGAACATCATTTATTTCCAGTATGTGCATGGACTTTAAACTTAATATCAGCACTGCATGTTTGATTATATAAGAACATGATAAAATTAGAACCAAAATTTACCTAACCATCTACCTAGCATCTTAGGAGAAAAATCATTGCTGGAAATTCAAGCAGCAGAAGAGGGTGGTAAAACGCAGCAGAATGTTCTCGAAGACGTTAATGCGTTTCCTCATTTTCCTTTCTTAGCTTCTCGAGGAAACTTTCATATACTAACGAAGTGTATTTTGTACACAGCAGACACTTATGTGTGCCCAAAATTACAGAGAAACACCAACAGTCTGCACAGTTCATAGTCACAGCTAAAGAGTAAAGAATCCTACAGAGGAGCATCTTTATCATCGTGCTTTGTCATATAGAGAGGTTGAACCATCTTGATTTAGTTTGGGACAGTTACTATTCCCTCGTCATCAGCACTCAAAGGTGCCGACATACTGTGCTCTGGCATTCAGACGTCTCAAAAGCAGTCAATTACAGGACCATTTCCCCTTACATCCTTATGTCCTTATTTGGACTTCCTTTCAAAACTGCTCTTGTCCTCGAGGTCTAGAGGTCTAAGTTTCTTCTTGAGTTCTTGTGTGACTCGGTAGTATAGGGAGCCCTCTTCGCCTCACATTTGAAGTTACAGATTAAATCAACCAACTGAACCGTGCAGATATGTTAATTGAATTTCCTCTGCGATTGTGTTTAATGTCTTTAAATTTCAAGGAGTCTGAAGGTAATTATTCTCTATGCCTTGCTTTTCCCTCTTTCTTTGAATTCCCAATGTTTTCTTTTCTCTTCTTTTTTTCTTTTTCTTTTTGTGAGAAAGGACTTTCCTGTGTACAGCTGGCCTCCTGAGACTTGCTCTGTAGAGCAGGGAGGTCTAGACATCTGCCTCAGCTCCCTCTTCTTCCTCAGTGCTGGGATTAAGGGCCAACGCTACTACCCATTTCCGATCCCCCCACCCCATCCCCCTTTTGTCATAATCTCTTTTAAAACATCAGAATATATGTCTCTGCATAATAGGCATACAATTAATATCAGAAAAGGATGGGGTTGTTCAAATTCCATTGAAGATTTCATTATATGATTTGAGTACCCTGACAAGAGTGTGGATTTGTACATGGCTCCTAGCCGAAGTTAGTATCAGGAGCTTTAATAAACTTACAGTTTGAGCCCATGCAATTCACTCACTCAAAATAAAACAGAAAACAAGAACTACTTAAAGGGATTCCCCAAAAGAAAAGTCTGTGCACTCAGTTGAGATGGCAAAGGACTCCCAGTCAGGGGTTGGGAGTGCCATACACGGAATGATTAAACATGACTAGAACAAAGGCCCTTGGTGACATGGAATTTTAGTCACTATGTCTCATGTAGCATGCACATGAAGCAAACAGTTAAAAAAATTCCATGAGCGTTCTCATTTTCTGGGAGACCTCCGAGGAGTAAGGAATTCGGTAGTTTCCGAAGGGCTGTCTCTCAGGTCGATTCCCCCATGGCGGACCTTCTCTTCTTACATTCTGTTTTGTTTTGTTTTGCTCTGGTTTGTTTTCTTTTGAGCAGGGCTCTAGCTGTGTTGCCCAGCCTGCTTCAAACCAGTTTCCTGACTTAACTTTCCTGAGAATACAGTTTAATTTCAGATTTTGTGTCCTTTTTTTTTCTCCATTCATGCCAAGAATGTACGGTTTAATTGAATGTTTTAGTTTCCTCATTTTCTTATTTTGCTCGGTTTTTCACTATTCCATCCTCAGATCCCCCTCCCGGGCCAACACCAAACACAGTGGGAAGTTATTCAACAGTCAAAAAAATCACCTCTCTAGGTAATTTATTTTTATTATCAAGCAATGTTTCAGAAAGAAGTGGATTTTTTTTTTAAAGTTAGCGAGAATAAGGCCAGTTATCGGTAAAAAAAAAGTATTATCTTTTGATCCGTTGCCACAGCATATCTTCTTGTAAACGTAAACGTGGACAAAAAAAGTCTTTAAAAGGTACATTTTAAAACAAATTCCTTTTAGTGATTTGTCCTGTGAAAAGACTTGTTGATCAAAATGATAAAAGCTATGTAACAGCAGGGGGGGAAATACCTTAAAGCAATGCGGTGGGCACTTAGCATTCCGACGTGGAGCTCGGCATCTGTCTCTGGGAAAGGCGAGTGCCTGGGGCTTGCTAGGACTGCGGAGCCTGGAGGACAGTTCGGTGAAAGACTTCACTCTAACTCCACCAGTGCAGATGTCACCCTGACAGCAGCCCTCTCATTTCATTAAAAATAGAATAAATTAAATACACCGGTAACTGTGTGCGTGCTCAGAGCAGCAAGCACGTCAGACTGCGCCCCAGTGGGGAGAGGCGAGGGGATTCCCTTAATTAGGATCTCGGATCCCGGGAGGGGAAGCTGTGACATTCTCTTGCTCCTCCGGCCCCCCAGTGGATGCGGGACTGGGAGGAAACCCGAGACCTCAAAGAGAGCCAGCCTAGGAGCAGGCACAGCGAACCACAGGGCGCCTGGAAGGATGCAGAGGGCGGTGCAGCTCTCTTGGCACCACCTTGGGCAGCCGAGGGAAGCTTCCTGGCTTCTCTGGGCTCATTTGCGTGAGTAAAGCCTGCCCCTATGGGTATTATGCAATTGGAAGCGGAGATGGGGGAAAGCTGTGGTGGGTTGGGGAAAGCCGAGGCGGAAAGACACAGTCACGAAGTCACGTGGAGTCCACTTTACTAAGATTTAAAAGCAAGGTTCTCCGGGTTAGCGGCCAGTTGTCAAACTGAGCGGAGAGCTTCAGGAGTACCAAGACCCTGCCTACGAAGGAACTCAGCGCTGTGTCCTGCCAGCTCCCCCGCCAGCTTCACTGCCACCAACGCTGCCACAACCGCTGCCACCACCGCTGCCACCTCTGCGATGCTCTTCCGAGCTGTGCTGCTCTGCGCTGCCCTGGCGCTCAGCCATGCAGGTGAGTGAGTGGCTCCGCGCCCCAGGCACCCCCGGGGGGACTCCTCTGGCTCCGACCCCTTTCTAGGAGTACGGGATGGGCTGTGTATTGGAAAGCGCCTGAGCCGCTAAAATCCAAAGGAACTGCCAGGATGGCAGGGGGTTTGCCACCGCTTTCAGGTTATGAGCCATTACTCAACTGAGCAGAGAACCACTTTCATTTGCTAAAATGAAATAGTCGTCACGGTTGTCGTTATGGTAAGACAGAATTTGATCAATACTTGTGAAAAGCACGTGTGTGGGCGACCGAACAGGAGTGAGTGCTTTAAATACCTGTTGGAGGCTCTTCTTCCCACAGGAAAGTCCAGAAGGCATTCTAAAAAAGTATTCAAAATCTTAAAACTTGACTATTTTACTTTGATATTCCTTACACTAAATTTTGACAAATGTACTTTTTTAATTTTGAAAGGGCTAACTTAACAATTCTAGTCTGAATATCCAAGTTATTTTGAAAATGTCGATAATGTTGAGCCAGGAAGTTAGGTCCTCCGCTTTTCTTGCTTAAGAATAGAAAGTTGTTATTTCTACATTACAACCATTTCATAAGACAGACTTAGCTAAAATAAAACTTATTTTTTTTTCTAGGACTACCTGTGTATTTGTCAAACTTACCATTGTAAAGTTGACCCATAGTGACACAATTAAATCTTTAAGATGAGTCAAGAGTGACTGACAGGCTGTCTTGTCTTTTTAATATAGCAAATCCTTGCTGTTCCAACCCATGTCAAAACCGCGGTGAATGTATGAGCATAGGATTTGACCAATATAAATGTGACTGTACCCGGACTGGATTCTATGGCGAAAACTGTACTACACGTAAGTTTTTCTTGGGGTATCTTCCTTTGGAATGGGGGCACATAAGGTCACCATAATTTTGTAGATTTATGTCCGATGGGAGGCGCCTACTCAGCTCTTCCTCCTGCTTTGTCTCTCTCCAGCTGAGTTTCTGACAAGAATCAAATTACTGCTGAAGCCCACCCCAAACACAGTACACTACATCCTGACCCACTTCAAGGGAGTCTGGAACATTGTGAACAACATTCCCTTCCTTCGGAATTCAATCATGAGATACGTGTTGACGTGTGAGTACAAACCTCCCTTGTTCTCCAGCATCGAACAAAACTATGCACTAGAAACCTGACCCAAAGAAATCTCTCGGACCTCTTCAAAATGCCTTGAAGTATACCTTTCCTACCCTGCCCCCATATGTCTAAACCACTGTCATGTAAACCTGTAGTCTGTATCTTGGCTATGACTCCTGCCCCTCACTCCTGTGGAGGAAGTGTGGTTCACTTGTTCATTGACTATCCATGGCACGCAGGAATTGTTCTCAACACAAAGCACCCTTTAAACAAATGGTTGATTAGGGTTTTCTTTGGGGGTCAGAAGAGAAAATAGCTGTCTATCATTCTGAGGGCCATGCCCAACTGTATCTGTCGTCAGCTATGGAACAGGAAGTGGGTAGTACCTGAAACGTCAAGACTACTGGAGCATAATGTCCTGTGTAAAGCTTAAACTTTATTGAAGACCCATTTTCCCAGTGCCTTTTAAAGTTTAGTCATTGTAAAGCAGGGTATCTTTGTCTGAATGAAACCCAGTCTCTCTCTGTACTTGATCCATTGTACAGTAGATAATTGATATCCCCTTGTTGGTTTTTTTCACATGAGGTCCAATAATTTTTTTTCTTTAAAATTTCAGCCAGATCACATTTGATTGACAGCCCACCAACTTACAATGTGCACTACGGTTACAAAAGCTGGGAAGCTTTCTCCAACCTCTCCTACTACACCAGGGCCCTTCCTCCCGTGGCTGATGACTGCCCAACTCCCATGGGTGTGAAAGGTGAGTACAAAGAAATAGAGACGTTGCAAGTGCAGTGAGGGTTGGGTGAAAAGTTGACCCTAGATTGTCCTTTTATTTAAAAACTGTAAAATAGTTTTGTCTTTAGTATGGCTGTTCACAGAGGCGTATTAAAAGTGCAGATCTATTATGTGAAAGTAAATCTCCATTTTGATATAATGTCTCAACATTAGCATGTTATGCTAAATAGAATTCATGTTAGTTATTGATAAAACTATTCAATAACTCACCCCCATATATTAAAACATGAATTTATATCCTTAGTAAGTTAGCTTATTGTCTGTAACCTCTAAGGTAAAGGTTAACCAATAATTCAAGACCATTCTGGGATAAAGACTGAGTTTAGTCCAGCCTGGGGTACAAGCATAACACTGTGCCTCAAAGCACAGCAATTGTTTCCATGCTGTGATCCTCTTCGAGTTCATGTTTTTAAGATGGATGCTCTCAGGAATTAGACAGCCGTCTGTTTGAACAAATATGTAAGTGGATACATATTTACTTTAGAGTTTTCTTGTTCTAGGAAATAAGGAACTTCCTGATTCAAAAGAAGTTCTGGAAAAGGTTCTTCTAAGGAGAGAGTTCATCCCGGATCCCCAAGGCACAAATATGATGTTTGCATTCTTTGCCCAGCACTTCACTCATCAGTTTTTCAAGACAGATCAGAAGCGAGGACCTGGGTTCACCCGAGGACTGGGCCACGGAGTAAGTAGGCTTAACTCAGATTTAAAGCAAATCCTTAGGAAATGCTGACATCTTGCCATGCCAAACAAATCACACCCATTTTTTTTTTTATCCAAATGTCATGTCTACTAAAACCATAACAGAGTGTTCCATTTTCATTTGCTGGTTTAGTAAAAATAAGCAGACACACACAGAAATATTTTAATGTAATTGACCCTTACATTTTTAGTCTAAAAGTTTGGTCTATGTAAAGGCTATATCTTCTGTAAATAAATAAATAATTAATCATCGGTGGCACTGGGAAGTGAACCTTAGAAATATGCTTGCCAGGCACCAGACACTGGACTCTGCTATTAAGATAGAGACCCAGTCTTCCCCCCACACTCCCCCCCAAAAATCCCCTGATTGTGCTGCTTTAAGTAATATTAAAATAACTATCATGGCTATAATGAAGCATGAAGCATATTTAATACAGGAGACTAATATCATTCAACATAAAGAAATATACAGGCTTGTAGCTCTGGTAGACAAATTATTTTAGAATTTTGTGGCTATGAGAAAAGGCATTTGTTGAGCTTGCTGTATTGGTGTTTTAGAACACTTGTTGCTTTTGAGGAAGACCCAGCTGAAGTTTCTAACAGCCACCCACATGATAGTTCACAACCGTCTGTACAACTCTAGTCAGTTCTAGGGAATCTGATGCCTTCTTCTGACATTTTAGGGTACCAGGCATGCACATGGTATACATACATACATACATATATACATACATATGTACATACATACGTACATACAGGTAAATTCTCATACATATAAAAATAAAATAAATCTTTAAAAAAATCACTTGTTGAATTTTAAGTTCAACTGAATCATCAAAATTTAATAAGAAATGATAGTAAGAAATCATTAAGTTGAAATTTTCCCATTATCAATTTTCTAGGTGGACTTAAATCATGTTTACGGTGAAACTCTAGACAGACAACATAAACTGCGACTTTTCCAGGATGGAAAATTGAAATATCAGGTATTTTCCTTACGGTTTAAAAGTTATCACCTGCTGTTTAGACTTACATTTTAAAACTATTGTGGCTTTTTTCTTCTTCTACTTCTTCTCTTTTAAACTCTGCTATTACTATTCTTGTGATTTAGGTCATCGGTGGAGAGGTGTATCCTCCCACAGTCAAAGACACTCAGGTAGACATGATCTACCCTCCCCACGTCCCTGAGCACCTGCGGTTCGCTGTGGGGCAGGAAGTCTTTGGTCTGGTGCCGGGTCTGATGATGTATGCTACCATCTGGCTTCGGGAGCACAACAGAGTGTGTGATATACTCAAACAGGAGCATCCTGAGTGGGATGATGAGCGACTGTTCCAAACTAGCAGGCTCATACTGATAGGTGAGCAAGAGAGACATGAGTAAGACCACCTCCCTCGCAAAGAGGAAAAACTCATTTCTTGCATTTGCTATGTTTTGACTCCTCATGAATAAGGAGAGGGAATGTGACCTGGGGACATACTTACCGTTGGTTGTAAGGGAAATAAATTCTCTCTGTTGTGCAACAGGAGAGACAATCAAGATAGTGATCGAAGACTACGTGCAACACCTGAGCGGTTACCACTTCAAACTCAAGTTCGACCCAGAGCTGCTTTTCAACCAGCAGTTCCAGTATCAGAACCGCATTGCCTCTGAATTCAACACACTCTATCACTGGCATCCGCTGCTGCCGGACACCTTCAACATTGAAGACCAGGAGTACACTTTCAAACAGTTTCTCTACAACAACTCCATCCTCCTTGAACACGGACTCACTCACTTTGTTGAGTCATTCACCAGACAGATTGCTGGCCGGGTAAGCATTGTTCCTGAAAAGCGAGAACCGGCTGGTCAGTAGCTTTAGGACTTTTGTCATAGAGACAATTTTTTTTCCTTTACTAAAAGAATAGTCAGGTGTTCTACTGGTTCTTGAAACATGACGCCTGGAAGGTTTTGAAAGGTTGTAGAGTTCAACTAAAATTATCCAGCAAATAGCAACACCTGTCTATCTTAAAACTAATATTTTTTTAAAGCTTTCAGTCACCTTATAGATTACAGAAGTAAATATTCAGACTTGTCTATTAGCTTATTTTTTTTATAATCATAAAAGCCCCATTCATTACAGACTAGAAGTGATGATGTCAAGTTGTAGGATCACAAGAATATGCATAAGAATCTCATTTTATTATTCACCTTTCTCAGGTTGCTGGGGGAAGGAATGTTCCAATCGCTGTACAAGCAGTGGCAAAGGCCTCCATTGACCAGAGCAGAGAGATGAAATACCAGTCTCTCAATGAGTACCGCAAACGCTTCTCCCTGAAACCTTACACATCATTTGAAGAACTTACAGGTGAGAAATGGTTGCTGAAATTTCTAAAATGACCAAGGATTAAATGAGAAAAGAGAAGGTGAGAGGGAATTTAGTGAAGGAATAAACTATCTTCCTCCTCTTCCTCTTTTTCTTCTTCTTCTGGAAACAGAAAAGGATTGAGTTTATTGAGAAAGGGGAGCAGGAATGGGGGTCAGCTAGTGAACCTATACTCGACATCCAGGACTATTGTCAGCGATTCCCAAGTTTGATATACCCATATCTTCTGTGCCTTCCAGGAGAGAAAGAAATGGCTGCAGAGTTGAAAGCCCTCTACCATGACATCGATGCCATGGAACTGTATCCTGCCCTGCTGGTGGAAAAGCCTCGTCCAGATGCTATCTTTGGGGAGACCATGGTAGAACTTGGAGCTCCATTCTCCTTGAAAGGCCTTATGGGTAATCCCATCTGTTCTCCTCAATACTGGAAGCCTAGCACCTTCGGAGGAGAAGTGGGTTTTAGGATCATCAACACTGCCTCAATTCAGTCTCTCATCTGCAATAATGTGAAAGGGTGCCCCTTCGCCTCTTTCAATGTGCAAGACCCACAGCCTACCAAGACAGCCACCATCAACGCAAGTGCCTCCCACTCCAGACTAGATGACATTAACCCTACAGTACTAATCAAAAGGCGTTCAACTGAGCTGTAAGAGTCTACTGACCATATTTATTTATTTATATGAACAATTTAATTTAATTATTTAATATTTATACAGAACGCTTTTTTTCACTTAACATCTTCTATAACAGAAGGCAATATTCTTGAACAATGTTCCATTTGTGAAGATTCCTGTGTTTGTACTTTAAATATGTGTTATCCGAAAGTGAAAGGGAAAAAAACACTTTCATTTTTCGGCATAAGCCAGTGAGAAGGGAAATGAATTTTGCTATCTTTATACTTGAATTTCAGCTCGTGAGTAGCTTAATAAGAACAAATGAAAGATGTATGAATATTTAAGTGCTGTTACAAGGAGGGAAATGTGAATATTTAAATGCTGTTACAAGGAGGGAAATGCTGCACTGTTGATTATGACTGTGTCTTCCTTACTATGTTAGGAGCAACCGATGTGGAATTGTTTTTAAATCTTGCATATCTTTATCTCATCAAGCAAAGGGGTACAAGTCCAGTTTTAAATGAGCATGAAGGCAGATACTGGCAACTGTCTTTTTATTTTTTAAAAGAAATCTTTTGAAACAAATGATTTGCAATGTCTAAATCGGGAGTTGGAATCACTTTCGAAAGCCCTTACTTTCTTGAGCTGTCAAATTTGTACCCGCACAGATTAAGCAGCTACCATAAACACAAATCTCTAAAACTGGGGAAAACTATTATGACTGATGGTTAAGATACCATGTCAGGGATCTTTCTTTTCTCAGGAGTAGTGAAAAGCTACTATGACAATCAGACCTTCCTTGTACATCAGAATGCTGGCGTAGGAAGGTGGCGGAGCCCGTGATGTTCTGTCCTAAACGATGGAAAAGCTTTAAAGCTTGTGTGCGAGTGGTAGCCAGCAAAACCTATCATAGCAACAAAAGAGTCCACAAACAAAATAACCAAGAACAAAGAAGGGTTCCAAGCTAAAGACCGCATCGAGGGTTAAACTTTTGAAGGAGACTTTCAGATCCTCCTGTGGTGCTGGCTGTGACTTGCCAAGCTGGACTTTTAAAGAGTCTTTCTGTTGCACAGTATAACACAACAGCCCATCTCTCAATGCAAAAGGTATCAGTGGGCTTCTTCAAAACTTTGAAATGTCTTCCAGCTCCCGGTACCAGAACTGCAGTAGGCCCCATGCAATGTGTGAGTTCAGCCTGGATGCCAGCATAATGCTCTCCTTATTCTGTTTCCTGTAGTCATTTTGCTACGAGAAACTGCTGATTGATTTGTTTTTTGTTGCCGTGTTCCAGGTTCTTAGTATTCTTTCTTTAACCTCCATTAATATTTTCTCTACTTGAAGTTTTACATTCAGGAAAAACCTCAGCTCAGGACTACTGTGTAGCTCCCCTTTGGAGGAAGAAGTTACTTTAGACAAAAGGCAAAAAAATTAAATGTATTTTTTATTTGTAATTATATGGAAGGGCCCTACCAAGATGCTAGAATTGGAGGGGGTTCCTGACAAGAAAGTTACATTCTTGTCCTGAAGAATTGCTTTCTTATTTAAAAACAGAGTCAGTTAGTGGGTAGTTCTGGGCAATAGAAATAAATATAAAACAATAATGACGATCATTCTCTACATCTCATTATCAGCTGAGGTACTGTATATTACTGAATTTACTGAAGATAGTTATGTCTTTCAGACATTGTTGTTATAAACTATGTTTAAGCCTACTACAAGTGTTTCTTTTTTGCATTATGTCAGAATTGATGTACCTTTTTTTTAATGATTACCTCCCTGTACTACTGTGCGAACAATCAAACAAAATGATGAATTAATGGTCATGGATAAATTTCAAGAAAACTAGTGTATTTGATTGTAAAGTTTAAAGTTAGAACTTAGGCCATTGGAATTTACTCATATAGCAAACTGCATAGAGCCAATATTGACTCACCTACGCATGTTATACAAATTGACATTTTAGACATTTTGAAGGCCCCATAGGTATTTTATTAGTTATAACTTAATTTATTGAAAAACATATTCAAAGCACGATAGGCATTAGAATTTGCGCATCAAGAACTGATTACAAATAATATTGATATATATGTAAATAACTGAGAAATGTGTCTTATGAAGAAATATATTTTATTACAAAAAATTATAAAACATTTTCAAGATTATATGCTTTAAAAGTTTAAGATCAGAAAATAATCAACTTTAGAAAAACATGTATAAAAATTGTTAACATCATTGATTAAAAAAAAAAAGCCAACATGATTGATGTGAACGTCAACCTGCTGACTGAACCTGGGAATTCGGGTTAAGTATGTGACCGCTGCCGTGCCTCAGAGAAATTTGTATTTAAATTAACTTATGTAAAAAAAAATCTTAGAACAAATGTTTGTTTATTTTTATACTTATTTAAGAAATTGAAAACTTCTGAAAATAAAGTTTGATTGTGTCTTTATATCACGACATTGATATCTCTGATTCATGAACCTAAAACCATTGTCTTTTCTTCTTCCATCTACACTAAGAGTGAGATGTACCTTAATGGTAGAGCACTTGCCTAACGTTTAGGAGGCCCCGGGTTCTATCATCAACACTAAATAAGAAAAATCTAGGCTGTCCCCAAATGAAGTGGCTCTGCTCTTGCTCTTATGGACTCTAACAAGAGTCACTCACTACTCATTGCCTCAGTTGCTGAAGAACTATTAAAATGTGTTCTGTGTGCTACAGACAGCAACAGGCTTGGTTTCACTGCCTAAGCTAGAAGGATTAAATATAATCAATATGCAAAAGGCACACTGGGCAAGAAAGTTGGCTCAGGGTGGAAAGGTGCTTTCCTCCAAACCTGATGACCTCAGGTCAATCTCCAAAATCCATATGGTGAAGGAGAGAACCGACACTTATGAGTTGTCCTCTGAGCTACACACACACACACACACACACACACACACACACACACTATAAATACACTTTAATTATTGCCAAAAAGACAAAGGCTAAGATTTATGTTACACAGGAAGTAGAAAACACGAAAAGGAAGTTCAAAAGAAAAAGGATAGAAAAGGGAAGGAAAGGAAAAGAAAAGGAGAGCAGAGAGGAGAAAGAGAATAGAAGTCAGTCCAGCATGCTGGTGCATGCCTTTAATCCCAGCAGTCAAAAGACAGAGGTCAGTGGATCTCTGTGGGCTTCAGGCCAGCCTTTTCTGTGTAGTTCGGTCAGCCAGGGCTTCCTAGTAAAATGAAAACAAAATAAAACAAAATACCAGAAAAACTAGTGAACAAACAAAACGGATAGAAGTTCAAACAAAAACATTATACTCAGCTGGGCAAACTGTTAGAACATTATACATGGCTTCTTTTGTCTCCCGATTTTTGGCACCCTGGTAATTTCTATAGCTCCACAGTTCACATATTTCACACCTTTGCCCATCTTCCTGGTGGTTGGCATTCTCTATACCACTGGTACCTTTCCCCACAATATCCCTCTAGTCTGACATCTTGACCTCATCCCTATTACTTGCTGAACTACCTTGAAACCCTTGATTTTCAGCATGCTCCTTGACTTCCCAACATTTCAGTGAACCTACCAAGCCTGAGCATCTGACTTAAGTGTGCACTGCAGAGTCCGCTGCTGATCCACCAACGTCAACATGTCATTATCTAGCACCCCAGCATCTCTCACTTCTCTCTGCCTCTAGCTGAGAGTCCACGTTTTCATTCATTCTCTTGATAACTATTTTATTTTCTTCTGTCCTGCCTTTTCTGTAAAATACAGTGAGGGTCTCACTGTATAGCCTTGGTTGCATACAGCGAAGATGACCAGACTGTACTCTCACAGATATCACCTGCCTCTACCTCCGAGTATTGGGATTAAAGGCTTGCACTATGTCATGGCCAACTGCATGTTTCTTTTTATGTTGTTTGCCTTGTTCTTTTTCAAGATGGGAACCTCACCATTGTAACCCAGGCTAACCATCAACTGCCTCAGCTTCCCAAGTGCAGGTACTACAGATAATGCTCCAGTGCCTGACTTCTTGTTTCTTATTTGGCTCTTTAGTAGCATTCAGCCCAAGGGCCTGTATACACACACACACACACACACACACACACACACACACACACACACACACACACACACACCATGGCACACAGTTTGGTATTTCTCCTGGTATTTCTCATCTGCACAGAGTACTCCCTTCCTCTGCTATATCTATATATTAACATACGACAATATTTGTGATGTTAATTTAACTCAGACTCTTAAGTTCAGACAATAATCACTCCCAGAGTTTATATTTTCAGGATTAACTTCTAATCTGCAATTAGCAACTATCCTTTAAATTTACAAATGCCATCATTCATTTTCCAACTAGACCAAACAGTAATTATCTAATATTAATTAGATAATCAGCATCTTCTAGCTTTAAGCAAAAGCTTTGCCTTTTCTTCCATACCTTCCCTAGGTATAATCTTGTTGACAGCATTCCAAAGACAAATCAGAATTCTGTCAATCCCAACCAGTATCAACCTAGTCAGCGTAACAGACTTTAAATGGGAAATCCTTCTATTCCTTTTGTCCAAAACATTCTTCTTATGATCATGAGAGTTTCTGTGCTTTAAATATCAATCTTGTCATGGCCCTCCTGTGTCTGAAATCTTCTAGTGACTTCTTAGGCTGCAATGCTTATAAGCTTCTTACTCTATGCTTTAGGGACTCAGCCATCCACCCCCTGCCTACCTCACTTAGCTAATCTACTCTTCCTCCTGCCATATTTCATTTTCTGTTGTTATGACAGAGTGCTTGAGACTGAATAATTTGCTCATGACTCTGGAAGCTGGGTGGCCTAAAGCTACGAGGCCTCTATAGAGTGTTTCTGCCCCATTTGCTTCAAGTGACACAAGGAAAATGGGCAAACTGGCTGTGCGAAGAGGAGGGACATGGCTGTCTTGCTAAGTCATGGTGGATTGGTGGAGTACACTAATCCCTTCTTCAAGGTAGAGCCCCTGTGATCCAGAAACCCCTGAAGTACCTAGACAGACAGCTTGCAATAATGTTTAGGGCCAATTACACTTCAACACGAGTTTGCTAACAAGCCACATCCAAACCACAGACACACTCTCGTTTCCTATATCTGTCACATTGCCTTCTTGTGATTTGTTTATTAGCAATAAATCTCAAGATGATGACACTCTTCCAATCTTTTCTAAAGATTCTCACATGGGTCCGCCTTCTCAACAGCCAATCTCAGCTCATGTTTCTCCTCCTCAGAAAGTCTTCCTCTAACCACCTGAACTAAGAGAACTTCTCTCAGACGTCACTTCTCAGGTTATTGGACCTTCTTCACAGCTCTCAGAGCAATCTTTTCTGATACTATTATGTTTAGTGTGTTTCCTGTGTTCCCACTCTAGACATTCATGCCTGTGAGGGAAAAAAATAACCTTTTCTGAGTTATTCATAGCTTGCAGAATACTAAGTATATTTAAAAGTGATTTAAAACACAGGAAAGATGTATGAGGAAAGACTTTGTAAAAGAAACAATGTGTAGTGTAGTGATTCCTGAAGAAATAGTAACATCTTTGCCAGCTGAGATCTTTTCTCTGGGAAATCTGCCTTTTTCTTCTAACACTAACAACATCAAAATGCATTAACGTAATATATTTCATAACGTAGTGGGTGGCTGAAAGTGGGTTATGCCATCATCAGTTTCTTCGATTGGATGTACTATAGTTATGAGGCTGTCAGCATTTAGGGAGGTGTGAATTGCGGTCCTTCTAGTCTCCCTTCTTTGTAGCATCTTGTGAAGGAACAATTTTTTGTTTTTTGTTTTTTTTCAAAATTGTAAGTGGATTGTTTCTTTGTTTGAGAAAATGTCTTTTGGGCTAGCCCTTGCTTGCCTGACATTTATTATGTTGCCCAGGCTAGTGTTAGATTCACAGAAATCTTCTTGCCTCAGTCTCTTCCTCCTGAGTGCAGGGACTATCACTATGTCCATTTCTATTTGAGGAGGGTGTTTATTTATGTATTTTATTTGTTTTTATTGGTTTGGCTTATGTGTTTGGGTGAGTGAATGTCACAAAGGTAAAGGTGGTCAGAGAGGACAGAACAAGGTACCAGATCCCTTAGACTTAGAGTTATAAGCCTCCCAACAAGGATGCTAAGAAGTAAACATGGGTACTCTGCAAAAGCACTGAGCCATCTTTCTAGCACCATTTAGTTTTATTTGAGTGTGTGTGTGTGTGAGTGTGTGAGTGTGTGTGTGTGTGTGTGTGTGTGTGTGTGTGTGTGTCTACTTTGTTCTCTTCCTCCTGCCTTGCGTTTAAAGTGCTAGGATTGGTTGGGGATTTAGCTCAGTGGTAGAGCGCTTGCCTAGCAAGTGCAAGGCCCTGGGTTCGGTCCCCAGCTCCGAAAAAAAGAAAAAAGAAAAAAAAATAAACACTAAAGTGCTAGGATTACAGGTATGTGCCACCAATATAGAGTTTTTTTTCCTAGTACTTATCCTTAATATTTTTAATTATGTGTACCCAAGTGTTTGTCTGAGTGCAGGTGCCCTCAGATACTAGCAGCATGATCCTGGAATTGGGATCTGAACCCCGGGCCTCATGATTGAGCATCGAGCACTCTTAACTGCTGAGCCATTTCTTCGCCCCACTGCAGTGTTTAATTAAAGAACAAACAAAAAACACCAAAAACAAACAGAAAACCACTTTTAATTATGACTGTCCCCCTGCAAAGTGAATTCAAATATACTATTAAGGACTCAGAATGATTGCTTCTCCCTCCTTTTGTTTGCTTTCAGGCCCCACAGATCCACTGAGCCCCTTTCTCCCACATGACCCTCTTTAAAGAGCTTTTCTTCCCTCTCCCAGAAACACTGACTTTTGCAGAACTTAACAGCCAAAGGCTAAAGGTAAAGAAAAGAGCCTAAGATGACTAGTAAACGTTCTGTAAACCACTCCGCTATTTAATCCAGAAGTAAGAATCATTTTAGAAAGTCCCACCCCTCATTAAACTCAATAAGAATTCCAGAGAGATCATATTGGGTTTTACTATATTTGTTGTGACTATCTGAATTTAATTTTTCATATTAAAGTTTTGTGTTAAAATTTGCAATCTCTACTAAACATTTTTATATTTACATTTTAATTATTTTAAGTTTAAATTTGATTGTGTGTGTGTGTAAAACTTGCCAGACTTGACTCTCTTTCCCATTCTACCATATGGGTTCTGGAAATAGATTCAAGTTGTCAGACGTTTGCTCTGACCACTGTCATAGTTAGGGCTTTATTTCTGTGAAGAGACACTATGACCACAGCAACTTTTATAAGGAGACATTTAATTGGGGTGCTGGCTTACAGATTCAGAGGTTCAGTCCATTATCATCAAGGTGGGAGCATGGCTGGGGCACAGACCGATGTGGTACTTGAGAAGCTGAGAGTTCTACATCTGGGTAGTCAGGCAGCGGGAAGACAGAGATACTGGCCTAGATTGAACATTTGAAACCCCAAAGCCTACCCCCATGACACATATCCTCCAAAATGGCATCTCCTAATAGTGCCACTCCTTACGGGCCTATGGGAGCCATTTTAATTCAGACCTCTACATCCTCTGAACCAACACACCAGCTCTTGTGGTTTATTGCCTGAGACATGGTTTTGATAGCATACTTTTGAAGCTTACTATGTAGCCTAGGCCGGCCTCCAAGGCAATCCTTCTGCCTCACCCTTCCAAGTGCTTAGATTGCAGTCGTGAGCTATGATACCCAAGCACTATTCTAAGCAGTGTACAAGTCACTGGAGAGGCCCGCGGACCTGTGCTCTCAAAAGTAAATGCTCAAATTACATAGAAGCCAAAATTCCAGGAAGTGCTCAAGAAAAAAAAAACAGTCACGATCTCACAAAATTAAGAACACAGAACAAGACACCTACAGTTCACACCCCAGTTGGTTTCTTTCCTAGACGATAAGAAACAAAAGCAGCCAAGGTGTCCGGCTTCCTTTGCACTGGGGCCTCCATCCCCACCTTTCTACCTCAGGACCTCCCATCACACGGGCCTCTCTGTAGGGATGGAGTTCCCTTGCCTTTCACGGTCCCTATTGTTCCCAGTAGGTGATGTGGCAGCATTATTGCGTGACTTTGCCCTGGCTGTTACCCAAAACAGTGTTCATGATGACGACATTCACAAACACAGGGCAGGGTATGCTCCTGAGGGAGCGTCTTGCACTGACTTAGGATTCTGAAAGAGACTCAGAAAAGGGGCCTACGGGTAAACATTCTTGCTCCTTAAGCAGTAAAAAGGGTGGTGGTGACGCACGGGGCAAGAATGTTACTTTCACCCACACCCTGAAACCTCTTTAAAATGCAAAATTTCTCTAACCTTTATCACACCGTATTTTATTTAGACTCAATTTATCTACAGTAAGTGATACTCTTCACAGCTGAGGCATTGAAATGCTCTTTAATTTGGAGGAAACCCTGCTTGAAAGAAAGGAACAATCCAGTCCGCTGCGGGTGATGCCCGCAGAGGCAGGGGCGAGGATTTTTGTTCTTTTGATTTTGTTTTGAGGCCAGTTGGACTCTGACTTAAAAATAAATAAATAAAGTATACTTATATAAAATTTTCCATTTGGGGGAGTTTCAAACTGGATGGAATGGCATGAATATTCTTTGGTAAAAAAATTCTTGGGTTGGAGAGATGGTTCAGCCGTTAAAGGCTAGGCTCACAACCCGAAATATAAAAATTCTCTTCTTCACTTACAAAGTGATGTATGCCATAAACACTCTGAAAATAAATTCAAAATCATAGGTTAATTTCGAGCAGAAATTGCATATATGGTTAGCAATTTGGGATACTATCTGAAATCACTAGAAAGACATAGTGATACCGTGGCAATGGTGGGTCTCCAGGCCGATTCTGACATCATTAAATCCTGCAGATTTCCTATTGCTAAAAGTCAGATTATCAAGCCATGGCGGTGGCCTGGCTTCTCAGCACTCAGACTTTGCAGATAGACAGCCTGGTTTGCCCTGGCTATTCCCACGTCTAGCCTTGTGGTAAATAAAACACCCACATTCCTCATCTCTAAAAGGTAAAATAGGGAACTTAGACGGAGCTAGGCTGGTGGTGTCTGCTTAGCTTGTAGGAAGCCCTGCATCCCACCCTCAGCTTAGAGCTCGAAATTTGCTGTGGTGGCACAGACGGGGGATCCAAGAGGCCTACACATTTTCCAGGTGGGTGGAGATGGGAGGATCAGAGGCTCAAGGTTGTCCTCAGCTACATAGCTCATTGGAGGCTAGTCTGGGGTATGAGATGCATCAAAAAAACATGAAAATAATAATTTCTTTTTCTTTGATTAGGAAAGTGATTCTTGCTCCACGCATACAGACAACTGTTAGAAATTTTTCTTTCAACTCAGTTTCTTAAGTGAATTGAATGCTGGCTAATATTTGCTCACACTAAACAAGTAAATGAAAATTAAAGTAGAGGCATGCAGCGGTGACAATGTCTGAAATCCCAAGGGTTTTTGTCCAGTCAGAGGCAGATGTTCACTTTTTTTTTTTTTCAAACTATAACTCGGGGCAAATAGACACTAAAAAACAACGATGTTGTGTGTGTGAGCGCACACAGATGACATTGTGTTGTGGCGGTCAGAGGACGACTTGGAGTTCATCTTGTGCTTTCCACGGATCAAACTCAGGTGCTCGAGCTTGCGAGCAGCTGCCCTTATTACCGCTGAGCCACCTCACAGGCTTTGGTAGTCCTTGACTTTGTGGAGCGCCCCTCCCCGCCCACACCGCTTTCTTTTGTTGGTTTTTGTCTATATTCTAGGAATGAGCCGCAGAACTCCACCAGCCTTTTAGTGTTACAGGTAACTGCTAAAAGGTAACTAACTACTCGGACAAACAACTCAAATATCCTAGTGGAACTTCATTCCGGGATCTTTAAACACGGTCTGCTTTAGGGAGCTAAGGCAGGGGATTCACCAGCGCTGGAAGGCACTCAGCAGTAATGGAGAAAGGAAAATTATGTCTGTGTAGACATTAAGAATGTCATAGACAGAGAAAAAGGTTTCAACTGAGAAGCCACTAAAATATGATTTTTTTTACCATAAACTCACATTTTCAAGTCCCCTGAAAGGTTTTAGTAAAAATATGTGACAGGAATGAGAACTCAACCATCCCTACCTTTGTTCTGATGGTGATGATGGTGATGGCAGCGATGGTGTTGTGTTGATTTTCCCTACTTTTTGCCGCTGTGTTGGTTTTGTCTTTCGTTTGTTTGGTTTTGTTTTTTCTTTCGTTTTGTTTGTTTGTTTGTCTTGTGACATGCTATGGTGGCCTCTCCAGCCTCTACTTTCCAGGTACTAATATCACAGGCCCGTGCGATTACACGGGGCATATCATTTTGTCTTGCTTTGTTTTTATTTTGTAAAGTTCAGAGTGTTGGAGTTATGTAGACCGGATGCTCATGTCCTAGAATTCCTGTGAACATTCTAATCTGTGTCATGACTATCTGGGGATGGGGTATGTATGGAAGTAACTGACCTAACCGAAAGCCTTCTCACAGGGACTCTAGAGAGAACTGGTTCATTTAGTCGCTTTCCCCAGAGAAGAGGAGATGAGAACACATAGCAGGAGCGTAGATGTGTTCAACCTGGGGAGGGAGACTAAAACCAACGGACCTCTGCTTTCTCTGCAGAATTCCTCGATACAGAACACATAGCATAGCTTCGGGGCCCTTTAGTATTTCTTAATGTTCTTGTACCTTAGGAAAGAAATAGGTTAGGAAAGACCGCTTAGGGAAGGAGATCCCGTCATTTTAAATGCCTTTCAAGGTATTGCTGTCACACCGTGTTCATGTGTGATACAGTCATGTGAGTCACTGCCATCCCTCGGCATTTGGGAAAAAAAGCTGAAGCACCACAGGAGTGTTCTAAAGTCAGGGCTAGCGGAAGACACCCAGTGTCTGAAATTACTTGACAACCTGAAAAAAAGTTTACTTTTAATGTATGGACTAGTATGTATTTCATACTTTTTAATGTATGAAACGTATAGGATAAACATTTTCTTGGGGAATGATTTCGTTTCTAGGAACATTGATAAGCATCTTAAGATTCCTTTTTTTTTTTTTTCCCCAGCTAGGCATGGTGATGCACGCCTTAAATCTTAGTGTGTGGAAAGCAGAGGCAGGCAGGGCTCTGTGAATTCCAGGTCAGCTAGGGCTGCAAACATCCATTTTCTCTGTTTGAATTGTGAAATGATAAACAAACATTTTTTTTTTTGGTGAAGATTTAGTTTCCTTTTTTTTATTCTTTAATCCTTTTTTACAGTCCAGTCTTTACCCCCCCCCCCACCATCTTCCTCCCTCTCCAACTGCTCCCCAACCTATACCCTACATCCCCAGTCTCCAAGAAGCCTTAAGTCACTCTCTCGGGCCAGGTGCTTCTTCTCTCACTGAGGCCAGACCCAGTCTTCCTCTGCTGTGTATGTGTTGGGGGCCACACATCAGCTGCTGTGTGTTGTTGTAAAAATTTATAAAAAAAAAATAAAAACTGTAGACGTTTTTCTTCGGTGTTTTACCCTGCTAGGGTTCCACACCTCAGTGCCCCAGATATCTGCTGGATATCTTGGCGGAAACACAGCCCAGCCACACACTTTCTTACACTGAGACTCTTACATAAAAGAACACACCACACAATAATCTTAGATCCAATTGGTAAGATATAATTGCCCACTTAAACATACAAAGCCCGGTACCATCTATCCCTTGCACCTTTTATTTGCCAGGTCTCCAGCTTCTCCTTCTCCCACAACGACTCCTTGCTTCTCCTCTCTCTCTCTCTTTTCTTTACTCACTCTCCCAAATATATCAACTCTTTTATGCTTTAGTTTCTCCTTCTCTTACAACGACTCCTAGCTTCTCCCCTTTCTCCATCTCCTGTCTCCTCTAACTCTTCCCAGTTCCCCATCGTGTTTCTAAACTGTCTTTACTCACTCTCCCAAATATATCAACTCTTTCATGCTTTAGTTTCTCTTTCTCTTACAACGACTCCTAGCTTCTCCCCTCTCTCCATCTCCTGTCTCTTCTAACTCTTCTCAGTTCCCCATCCTGTCTCTAAACCGTCCCCCTTTCCTCCTAGCTTCCTCCTCTTCCCCCTCACTCTCTCAACTGTTCCATCCTCTCCCTCTCCTGCTCAGGTCCCACTGGCTCAACTGTCGCCAACTGTTCAAATTGCTCTCAGTAACAAAGTCTTCACATTCCTACTATGATAGCCCATTAAGCCCCATTTAAAGCATCCCACTCCATTTAAAGCCAAATCCAAACTCCCCAAATCCACATTCTTCCGAACAAAAGCATGGCCAGGCCTATCACGGTAATATCCAGTCCCTGGTACCAACTTCTGCTGTCCCTCCACTGGAGGTGGACTCTACAAGTTCCCTCTCCCCACTGTAGAGCACTTCATCCAAGGTCCCTCCCTCTGAGTCCTGAGAGTCTCTCAACTCCCAGGTCACTGGTACATTCATTCTAGAGGGTTCCCTTTAAGTTGCCTAACTTTCTAAGACCAGCTGTAAGCCAGAATATGTATACTTTGTACATAATCTATAGTTACTGTGAGAGAGAGCTAAAACTCTCTCTCTCTCTCTCTCTCTCTCTCTCTCTCTCTCTCTCTCTCTCTCTCTCTCTCTCTCTCTCTCTCTCTCTCTCTCACACACACACACACACACACAATGGTGATGGGGTTGTTAATGTCCTAGAACTAGAAATCCTCCTGCTTCAGTCTCCCAAGTTTTGAGATTATACATGTGAGCTATTTCTATCATTACATTTGTTTTGTTTTGTTTTGTTTTGTTTTGTTTTGTTTTGAGGTAGAGCTCCACTATCTGGTAACCCTGACTGTCCTGGAACTCACTGTGTGGATCAAAGCACCCTCAAACTGACAGAGATTGCCTGCTTATGAGTGCTAGGATTGAAGACATATGTCACCATGCCTGATGACTCTTGTTATTGTATTTTTATAGGGTAAGACATTGATGATTTTATAATATCTAGTTTCATGAAACAACATAATTTTCACACTCTCAATTGTAGATAGAGGCATAAATATAAATCCGTAAATTACGTGGGGTGTTCTCTAGTTAAAACTATTAAAAATTTTTGAAGATCATAAAAGGTGCTAGACATGGGCAATATATTCTTTTTCCTTTTTGAGTCGGGGCTTCTGTGTATAACCCTGACTGTTCTGGAACTTGCTTTGGAGACGACGCTGGCCTTTGAACTCACAGAGATCCACCTGCTTCTGTCTAACAAGTGCTAGCATTGAAGGTGTGTACCACCAGTGAAAGGACCATGGTGGTATAGTCTTGTAAGCCCAGCCTTCAGGACACTGACACAAGACTGACACAGACTGTATCTGGCCAGGGCTGTATACCTGTTATTGACTCCTTATTCAGGAAGAATGAGGACAGTGTTACCTATGGACGCATACAAAACGTTCCTTACAAATTTGAACGGAATGTGCCATGTACCACTTTGACACAGTACCGTGAAATAACAGCGAGTTTCAAGGTATCTGGGGACTTTGCAAGGTAAAGCATTCCAAGCCAACAATTGTGTATTTTATCTGTGAAAATATATTTATTTCATGGCATTTGAATATTTGATGATACTCTTTTTTTTGCTGTGTGTGTGCATATGTATGTATATATGCATTATTTTGTTGTTGTGAACCAAAGGCAGATTGGATTCTCCAGCACTGAAGGAAAACCAGTAGCAACAGGAACAGGGATTTGCCTCAAACTCACTGTGTAGATAAAGATGAAACTGAATTCCTGATAATTCCCGTCAGACCTTCCAAGTGCTGAAATTTCAGGCATGCTTATCCACCTATGCCTTCACAACCAGGAAATACAGAACGATTTGTCCTGTTGTTGAGCTGGAAACAGAAGTCGGAGCACAAAGCACTGTGCGCTACCATAGCTCAGCTTCACGCGCATAAGGTCCACATGTCTGCTAGGGGACACTGGGTAGCTCTGTCTGGTTTTCTTTCACCCATTTTGTATTCGACCTCTCTGTTGAATCCCTTCTGAGGTGTAGCTGACTGCCTCAAACCCTCTACTGAAGAAGCTCTAATGATGCTCACAGTTTAGTGTTTTGTTGGTTGCTTGCTGGTTTTCTTTGATTTGGTCCTCTGTTGAGGAAAAGGAGTCAAGGCATCTCTCCGGTGAGCCACTATTCTTGCTGTCTTGCACAGCCAGATAAGACAGGCATAGGAGAAATTTGCAAGGGTCTTCATGAATTCTAACTCTGTGGAGTTGGTAGTTCCCAGAAATCTAGAAGATCTATAAGCCCTGTTCTATTAGGGATTTAAGGAGGCTTCACTACACTGACTAATTACATCCTTGGCCATTGCTGATTAACCCAAAACAACCCTTCTTCACTTCCCAAAGGCTAAGAAATGAGACTGAAAGTCCCTAACCTCTCTTTGGGAGCCCTCATCTGCTGGTCACCACCCAGCATTCTCAAGGTTCCAAATGGGAAGGTATGCTAGGAAGTAAACACAAGTTTTATATTATTTCTTACTATTTATTACAGAATACCCAACATGCTCCAGGAGATTGGTTGTTATTAGAGTTATAATCAATAAATTTTCGATAATAATAAAAATAAATATAGAAAAAAATCTAAAAGAAACTAAAATTAAAAAGAAAAAAAACCCTAAAGTTGAACTAACCCTACTCATACCCAATAATTTTTCAGAATGTTTCCTATAAAGTGGGCTAGGATAAACAAATGTGGGATGACCTCAGGGTGGGGGACAAGAGAAAGAAAGTGAGATCCAGCAAGGAAACCCCAGCATTTGAAACTATAGGAAGAAGGATCCATAGTTTTAGATCAGCCTGAGCTATAGGGCAAGACCTTGTAAAACAGTTGAGGATTGACCAGAGAGGTTTTACTTCTTTTTATGAAAAGTCCTGCCTGAAAATCATTCACATAATATTAAATTTCTACTAAAGCAATCCAACATGGAGCAAGAATAGCACAGTTCGGCGTGGTGGTTTGTCTCAGGCATATGGATGCTTGATGTCTTGAGAGGGGTGTCTCTAGTTGGTATAGGACACATCCAGACACCAAGTCCTCAGCACAAAGGAGATTTATTACCCAGGAGGAAGAGTAAGGGTGAGAACTGCCTTTAGATTGGACAAAGGCAGCCAGCAGGTATTTCTGCGGGTGTGGTTTTTAAGCAGAAAGGGGGAAGAATGTACTAGGGTGAGTTGGTAAGTTCTGATTGGACAGGTTAGCCAGTGTGGCCAAGGAATGAATTCTGATTGCTGGGCCTTGGTGTTTTTTTTTTCTCAGGAATGAGTGAAGAGCCAAATAAGGGAATAGACTTTGAGAGCTAGCTTTAGGAATGTAATCTAATAGTTAGCAAGGGAGAAGGGAGGGAAAACGCCAGACATGCCAGACACGTTTGCCATGCTCTGGCCTGATAGAGCCCTTAAGACTCCAGCTGCTGTTTAGGGTATGGCCAGTTAATCCAGTTGGTTAACTGGTGATTGCTAAGATAAAAAGGGAATAAGCCAATAAACTGTGTGTCTGTCCACAATATTATTTACACAGCTCTGAGGTAGACTAGAACTCTGTCTGATCTACTAGGTATTATTTTCTTAGGCACAAGTTTAATACAACTCAATTGCCCTGATCCTCTGAATCTATTAAGAAGTCCAACTATTAGGCCTTTAACCCCAATGCCTAAGAGGCAAAGGCAGAGGCAGGCAGATCTTTGTAAACTCAAGGCCAGCCTGTTGCATATAGTGAGTTCGAGGTCGATAGGAGACCCTGTTTGAAAAGAAAGAAAGAAAGAGAGAGAGAAAGAAAGAAAGAAAGAAAGAAAGAAAGAAAGGAAGGAAGGAAGGAAGGAAGGAAGGAAGGAAGGAAGAAAGAAAGAAAGAAAAAAAGGAAGAAAGAAAGGAAGGAAGAAAGAAAGAAACTTCAAGATCATATTTTCTAAAGGAGAAAATTAATATTGCAGTACTGAAGGGACAAAGAAATATCAACTCTAATCTTCAGAGGCTAAAGTTTGCTATTGAAATAATCGTATGATTGGATCTGGTGACACTTGCCTGTAACTCCACAGTACGTACTAGAAGCAAAAAGATCATGAGTTCAAGGTCAGCCCAGGCTTCCTGTTCAGACCCTGTCTCATGAAAGAAAGTATGTTTGTGTGTTTGTATGTATTACATGAAAAAAAGTCTCCACCTTTATTCGCTTAATACACACATATAAGTCAGCAGAACTGAAAGACTTAAACGTTAGCAAATGGTATCCTCTTGGTGTTTCCCTGGCTTCACACAGTTAATCGAAGTCACTTAAACCATATGGATTCTTGGATCCCATTAGATAAGGGAGTGTTTGTAAAAGTTTGAGTGAGGGCTGGAGAGTTGGCTCAGTGGTCAAGAGCAATTTCTCCTCTTTCAGGGAATCTGGGTTTGATTCCCAACATCCATATAGTAGATCAAAATAGTCTAACTCCAGTCCCAGAGGATCTAATACCCTCTTTTGGTGGCCTCAGTTAACAGGCACAAACTTGGTATGTAGACTTATAAAAGTAAAACATGAAAATAAAAGGCCTGAATAAATAAAAAGCACTATGGGACTCAGAAAATAACTGGGTTTCAGAACTAGAAGGAACTATGTTTCTGACTTTTCCTGCTGTTATGAAAGGAAAAGAAAACCCTGTCTTGGAATCCCCAATAATTGTTGGTACAGATCACAACCCAAACCACCCAAGGAGAGCCAAGAGTAAGTTTGTTTATACCGTAACTGCCTTTTCAGGAGGTGGAGGGGGCGTGAATGATTAAGGTAAAAGGTAGGAGTAAAAATGTTTATAAAGGATCATAAATAAAATGAGTTCTTAAGTAACTGCCTCCGAATGTATCTGACTAATCTTGCCGCTGCTTTCTTGCCTTCCAAGAGAACTTTATCAAATCAGGAAATGTGTCAGCAAAATCTAGGGTAGACATGGGTGGGGTGTAAATAATCGTAAACTTCCTGCAAGTCAGTAGGAGATTGCTTAAAGTTTCTTAGAGTTAAAAGGTTGCTTGCCATATCTCAGAGGTTCTCCCACATATTGTCATCGTCTTTCACCTTGAATTCATTGATCCAGCTAATTGGGTGTATAACTTAAGACATAGAGGTATCAAGTAAATCAGCTTAATAAGAAAGTGGAGTGGTTCAGGGAGAGACCTGGCCTCAAAGGAATAGACAGCAAGTTATAGAAATGTACCCTTAAAATTTGAGAAAGGAGGGAGGAACAAAAACATTAAAAAAATGGACAAAGCCAAGTACAATCTTTAATATGCAGACAATATAGAAAAACAAAACAGCAAAGACATAAGGAACATTTGTTGGATTTAAATGTTGTTTAAATTGCTGTCATGTTGTACAAAAGGTTAATATATTTCAGCCTAGAAATAAATTAAAATAAAAACAGACACAATAATGCTACAGAATTTCTGGATAAAGAAAAGAACCCAACAGAGCAAAGATGAAGAATACGTTATTTAAAGAATGAAATACTGTTCTCAGAAACAGTGAATTGGGTAACCATGCACCTAGACTCCTAGAAAATACTTTCTTCAGTGAAGTTGACAGCTCGTTTGCTTCTCAAGTGTAAGCCTGGAACAACTTTCTCAGATTGCACAAGTATTAAAAATTGAAGTGAAGCTAAAGAAACCTTTGAGGGGATTACTATGGTAACATAAGGATATAAAGCTAAAGCACACAGTGGTCTTGTTATGTCCCCGCCAGCGGGGACCCAGTTATTCAGGGTCCCAAAGAGGCTTTCTACCTGTGGGCCAAAATGGGGGTGAAGAGAAGGAGACCAAGCAAGATTCTGTTGTCAAGGTCTCGTTTATTGGGATGAACGTTGCAGCTTTTAAGGCTTTCAGGTAGGGGGAGTGACCTTTGTGAAACATGAAGGAGGGGGAGATGGGGGTATAGGCAGTGATAGCTGGAGGCAAAGAGGTCAGGCGATGAGGTCAGGTGGTGGAGACACTGGGTGTTGACTGAGGAGATAACTGGTATCTGCTAAGGGAGCTGAGGCATCCCTTGAATGTTATCTTCCCTGTGCCGTAAATTCATGGGAGAGGCTTTGTCCAACAATCTTAAGACTTATGGCAGTCATCTTAGGGGTGAGTCTCTGTGGCCAAACAGCCCAGAGTCACTTTGAACCATGCAGTCAAAAAGCGGCTAGGCCCAAATCCAATATGGCTCCGTGCATTGTTAAACCATTTATTTCATAGTACATAGTGAAGAAAGTTCACAGTGATGATGAGGATGAAAGACCCAAAGAGTGACTCAGCAGAACCCTAAGGGAGTGTGTGTGTGTGTGTGTGTGTGTGTGTGTGTGTGTGTGTAAGTGAGGGATTAGTATAGGATATTTTTGAGATTTTGAAACATAATATTAATGTTATGAGTTTATTAATAAACACGTGTTTCAATATTAATACTTTATTAGGCACACTAGAACAATTGTAAGGAATTATATTTCTAAAATACTGCAAATGAAAGAAATAATTTTAGCTGAAGGAAAAGTTGGAAAAGTTAAACAAAAAAGGCTACTTAATCATTCTACATTACTTAGCTCTGGTAATTATAAAATAATCATGTAAGTATTTAATTTGAACCAAAAACCTGATCCTAAGGTAGGATGATGGGCAGGTGTCTAGGAAAATAAAACTAATATTAAATGAAAACATTGAACATGGAAGGAGTTTAAACAGTGATTTATACAGGGATTTATACAGGGAACTGTAGGGAACCATATTGGATACAATTAAGATTATTGCCATAAAGTCATGGGATTGTTGGACAGAGGCCTCTCCCATGTATTTACGGCACAGGAAGAAAAGACCAAGTAGTAACATCCGGTGTCTCCACTGCATGACCTCTGCTGAGCCAGGCTGATGCATGTGGAACTGACACACCTGGACCACACCTGGGTGGTGGTCAATTTACTTCTGCCTTTTGCTTCCTCAGCCTTTATCCTTGAGATTTAGGCTGGTCTTCACATTAATATGCTAATGAGGGATTCATGCTCTGCCAATCCCTGAAGGACAATTAGCATAGCCTGCTGTGTATATAAGGCGAGCGCTTTTGCTGATCAAGGTCCCTGTATCAGCAATGAGGTGGTCCTGCAATAAAGGCTGTTGAGAAGAATCCAACCGTGTTGCGTCTTCCTTGCCAGGCGAGGTGGGCGCGACAGGGAACAGACTTTATTATTCTAGAATATATATGACAGTGAGGGGAAGGTATAACATGTGTTTACTATGTTCAAAGTCCTGTGTTTTATCCCTACTTACACACACACACACACACACACACACACACACACACATACACACACACAAAGCCAGACAGTCAAACTTTGTGTACTTTTTCAGAAAGATCCTATTAGACTTTGAAACGTTATCTCTGTATATCTTCCTACTCAAAAGGTAGAGAAACCTGATGATACCCTCAGAGACATAACACCAAAGGAGGACTGGGGACACCAGAGCTGCTTTTTCAGGGACAGTGAAGGCTTCATTTGTTCATGTTTATAGATTCAGATCATGAGTGGATAAGCACAACTCTGTGGATCCTGTCTCCAGCCCCATTCAGCCAGTTGTCTATGTAGATATTCCCCCACTTAACTGGTAATTATCCTTCTGTTATTATCTGCGAATTGATGGTATCATTATGAATTATTTACCTCTATCTAGAAATCTGGAGTCACCTTTGCCCATAGAGGAATTTTAATCCATCAATGTGACTACTCTGGTTGGAATATAGATATGCCTTTAGTACATACCTTTAATCTGAAACAATGTATGCAAGGTCAGTTTGTAGAAGGAGACAGCAAGGTTTAAAAGTGACACCTAGTTGAGGGACAAACTGACGAAACAGAGACAGGTGTAATAGAATGAGTCACACATAGGATATGGCCAACTCTCACGAAAACAGTAGAGGCGAGAAACGCTATTTAAGAGCAGCACAGGGAAAGATGAGTTCTGCTCAGTTAGTTGAGTTTGGTGCAGTGGAGTTGTGTCAGTCTGTTGGGACTCAGTGCAGTGAGTGCAGTGAGATGCAGTGGAGTTTGTTCCTGAGTTCATGGGGTTCAGTGCAGGTCAGCAGAGGCAGTTGAAACCAGAGGGAAAAAAGGAACCGGAAGATTAGAACATATTACAGGAGTTACTTTGAGGTCAAATGGAGCAATTCAGTGAGAAGCTGAGTGAAGCCAGATTGAATCAGTCAGCTTGGAGAGGCGCTTCAGCCAGAGCAGTTGAGTTGAACAGGCCAGCCCAAGTTCAGAAAGAGCTAGAAACGGGGATCTTACTCAGAAATAAGCCTCTGAGACAACAACTAAATCTGAAGAATAAAGGTTACATTCATATTTGCCTGTTCCTTTTTCACTAATTCACTACCTTTCTGATACGGATACCTAAATATTTGTTGATATATGCCACCATTCATTTCCACTTGCCTGGTTAAAATTAAGAATTACATTAAAATTATGAATTACGGGCAGTCATGGCATATGTCTTTGACCCTACAGGTAGAGGCAAGAAGGCTGAAGTTCAAGATCACCTCGTATACAGAATGAGTTTGAGGATACTATCAACCTGAGAGTCTTTGTATTACAAGCAAAAAGTAAAACAATAAGGATTCCCTTACTGAGCACCAGGGGAAGGGGAAGCCCTTGGTCCTCCAAGACTGAACCCCCAGTGAACGTGATTGTTGGGGGGAGGGCAGTAATTGGGGGAAGATGGGGAGGGGAACACTCATATAGAAGGGGAGGGGGAGGGGCTAGGGGGATGTTGCCCCAGAAACCGGGAAGGGGAATAACAATCGAAATGTAAATAAGAAATACTCAAGTTAATAAAGATAAAAAAAATTCCCTGACTATTATTTCTATACCATGTTTCTCTCAGTTCTATCCTTCACTTGATCAATAAAGAGATTTTATCACATTTATCTACTAACCAGTAGTTATAGTACTTTGTACATATGTATGTATACATAACTGAATTTAGAAAATGGAACTGTTTAGTGAAACTAATATAAATAAAGGATTCAAAGCATACTAGGAAGATGGCTTAGTAGTTAAGAGCACTTGCTGCTCTTCCAGAGGACCGGGGTTTAATTCCCAGCACACCTACTTGGCAGGTCTGTCTGTAACTTCAGTTCTAGAAAATGTGTACTCTCTTCTGAGCTCTGTAGGCAACAGGCATACACATGGTATACATACATGCATGCATACATACATACATTACCATTCACCAGGGTTACTAGGGACTCTGTGAGGTCTCTAAGTCAAGAATATATACACACACAACACACGTATGGTTTAATATAGCTTACATTCCAGTGGGGAGAGACAGACAGTCCCTAAATGAATAATAGATGGTAGTAACTGCTTTACAGAGAACACCATAGAGGTTCGTGTAGGTCATTTTCTTTAGGGAAGTCAATGTAGTCCTAAAAGGTTGAAGATAGACAAGCTGAGCAGCAGAGAATCCTGTGGACGCCTAAAGAAATGTGTATCAATACAAAACAAAACAGAGCTGAGGATATAGCTCAGTGGGTAGAGAGCTTGCCTAACATCACGCGGTGCTACGCTAGATCCACGTTGCACATCAACCTAAAATGTCTGCATGTGCCTCTAATGTCACTAAGTGGGAGGTAGAGACAGGATATTGAGCATTGACTACATTAAGCATTCAGGGCCAACTTCAGGTGGGTGAGATCCTGTCCAAACAAAACCAGAGAAAAGGGGAGCAGGGACCGAAAGAGAGATGGAGGGGGAAAGGGAGGGAAGAAAGGGGAGGGAGAAGGAAAGACGGAAGGAAGGAAGGAAGGAAGGAAGGAAGGAAGGAAGGAAGGAAGGAAGGAAAAGGGGGAAGGAGGAAGGGAGAAAATAGTAATCAAGGAACAGATTGAGAAAAAGAGAGGGGAGAGTGGGAGAAAAGGAAAAAAGTAAAAGAAGGAAGAAAAAAGAAAAAAAGCAAACACCCTGGAGTAGAAATCATATTAAAAGACATCAGGATTGAGTTGGAGGCCTGGAGCAGTTCTAGGTTTTTGTGTCCCAGAACAAGGAATTGAACAGAGACACATGAGTGGTATCAAAAGCAGGAACAATTTGTTAAAAGAATGTACACTACTGGGCTAGGTGACACCTCAGTCAGTAAAGTGCTATGGTGCAACAACGAGGACCTAAGTTCAATTTTTAGGTCTCACATGAAAAGGCAGATCATAGTAGAACATGCTTGTAATCCCAGTGCTAGGGAGGTGGGCACATGCAGATCACAAGGGTTGACTTAGCCTAATTGGTAAGTTCTAGGCCAGATGACAGACCGTGTCTCAGAAAAACAAGGAAGGCAATTCCCAAGGAATGGTACCTGAGATTGACCTCTGCCCCCTATACAAACATGTGCATGTGTAACCACGTCCAATGTGCAGACCTGTACCATCACACATGAACACGCATATACACATAGACTTATACCAAACAAAAGAAAGAAAAAAGAAAGTACACGTCTAGGTGGGATGGTGGGCAGAGTAGGCTAGAGTAGAGAATTTAACAGCTCTGCTGGCCCCACTGTAAGTAATTGGAGCTTTTATGTCACATTGTGTAAGTTTGGGGGGGGGGGCTATATCATTTACTTTACTAATAGCTCTTAAATATCCACCCACGATGTGTTCTAGTATTGCAGTAAGTTATGGGTCACCTTCAGACATTCCTGAGCACTTCAGCTTCTTTCTATTCTCGTACTTTGTGTAAGCCTGGTGAGCCTCACTCTCCACCCTACTTCCCTGCCTCCGAAATGCTTGGGGCATCAGTAAGGAAGCCAGAAGGTTAGAATGGGAGTGAGCAAGACAAAAGGAACTACAATGACCTCCCAGAGGAAGCTATATGCTGAGTCACCCAGAGCACCACAGGACTTATGGATGAATGGATTCTTCCTAAAAGCCATGGAAATTCTCCAGAGACTTTGGATAGAAGTATGACAAAGAGTAAATCATGCATGCTGGATCCATTCACCATTTTGATTCTTGTAAACTATAGTCTGGTCTCTCGTCCATCTTGTCGTTTCTAAGTTTGTTTTGTTGGTTTTTCTTTGCGTTTGTCTCAGGCTGCCCTGAGATTCTGGATCCAATTGTCTCCATCTCCTGGGTGCCAGAATTACAGGTGTGCATTTCGTGCTCTCAGTGTAGTGTTGTATTTGTGAAAAGGTCTTGATGTTTGTGGACTTTCCTGGGGCGCGGGAGGGGGGTGGGGTTGGAGACAAAAAGAATAGAGGAAATCTTCAGGCTGGGATAGGGTCCGTTCCCTGTCAACGCACAAAAAAAGCCTTGGGTTAAAGGCCAATCTTATTTAGAAAACTTTATTGCTGACAGAAAGATTCTACTCCCTTGGCTACCTTAGGGCTAATAGTAATATACGGATGGGTTTATGCAAAACAAGCATGCATTTCCTTTTTCCACCCCTGCTGTGGGTTATATTACAAAGCATTCCTGAGATGACTAAGAAGAAAGACTGCTATGCCCAAATTATTAATATTCCCCATCGTGAACTGACTTTCTCTTGTGGAAGAAAAGATAGTTGATGGCATTTCCTGATTACATGCTTGCATCTCCAGGACCAAAAAAGAATGCACTGCTCTGGTTTTAATAACAGATCCAAAAGGAAAGCTCTGGTGGACCTCCCTGGGACCATATGTTCATGTTGGCTCCATTACTGAAACTGTAGAAATGGATGAGTCACACTGACAGGCCAGGTTCCTATGCCCATCCCAGCCCTGGGGTAGCCATGCTATACCCACTTTCTTTGACACCCTTTTCTTCTTACTCTTTTAAAAAATTATTCCTTTCAGTTTTTGATATATATACATATATCAAATATAGATATATCAATATATCAATATATATATATATATATATTTACCTTTCCCTAACCTTTCCTCCTGCCATACCCTCCCACACCTTCCCATATATCCTCTCCTTGCTTTCTTTCATATTCATGACCTCTTTTTAGTAATTATTGTTACCTACACACACACACACACACACACAAACACACACACACATACACACATGCTATATATATTTCTAAATACAGATATTAAAATACACACACATACAGCCTGCTCAATCTGTATGTATGTAATATGTATGTATGTATGTATGTATGTATGTATGTATGTATGTATGTATGTATCTTTTAATCCTTTTCTTATTCCACTCTTTTGTTTGTTGGTTAGTTGGCTTTTGGAGACAGGGTATGGCTCTCCAGCACATGGTGCCTAGAACTTGTCATCCTCTTGCTTTGGCTCCCAATTCCTGGGATTACATGTACCACCATAAGAGTGTTCATTCTGTTCTACTGTAATTCAGGTTTAAACTCCAGAAGTAGAGTTGGGGCAACACAGAGCACAGGTATTTGGGGTTGATAGGTACATAGGTTTGTATGAATGTGGCTCATGTATTTTAAAATTCACTATACTTTTTCCTCTTCCCTTTTCAAATCGGATAACTAATAACACCAATGGAAAAATACCAGTAAAACATGAAACAGAGAGAAACTATGATGAGATTTTAGGGAGTTGATGGATAACACCCTTCTTTTCTTTCTTCAACTGTTTACACAGAGAGACTCAAGAAAACGGAAATACCTTTTAAACCAGTCGGATCATGTTTGTATGCTCAAAATGCTGCAGAGGTTTATCAAGCCCACACCCAAGAAAAGCAAAGTCATTATATGTCTGCTCTGCCCTGAAGTCACCGTCCCCACTGTTCTTCACAGCCCTTCCCTGTCTATGCTTTGGCCTGGACTCCCTCTGACTCACAGTGTTCTTCTCCCAGATGCCTATAGCTTGCTCTCCACTCAGGGAAGGAAACAGCATCACATTAGTCTCTGTCCTAATTGAGCTGAGACAAGAGAGGAGCTGGGCATTTAACGACTAAAGGAACATATAATTATGAGCTTGTTAGCACCATGGTAGAACATGTCTGTGATCTGAGGGGAAACAAAAGAAGGAATAAATCTTGAGTGGCAGGCGAGGGCTCTACAAGGAAGTATCACTTAGGATGGGAACAGTATGCAAATAGCACAGTCAGATGGCCAAGCCAGGCCAAGACCCTTTATCCAGCCTGCTAGAGATGAAGCAATAATGAAGTCACCTCAGATCCAGGCGGGCTGGTGGTCAGTGCAAGGTTACTCATGGCACATCACTGAGAGATGGAACTTCCAGGACAGAAATTCTGCAGAGGTGGAAAAAAACCAAAACAGTTGAAATCAGTCTAGTATGGTCAGAGAAGAAGCAAGAGCAAGGCAAATTCAGTGGTCTACTGAGAGCCAATCACTGGTGCCCAAAATATCTGTCCTCACCATTCTCTACCCCTACAATAGCAGGATGCAAATATGAAAAGCCTACAGGCAAATCACCTTGAATAACCTACGCAGGTGTGATCTCAAAAGCTAAACGGGTTAGTTTTTGGATGAGAGACTGAAAATAAGTAAAAATTGTATTATTCTAGGCATAATCCTAATTATTCTCAAATTAGTTTTTAAAACATTTTATGTTACATAACCTCAGATTCATAGCTCATAAAACAGTATATAGAGACCCGTGAACTCAGTCTACCTCCTTGTAATAGAGGCCTCCTATGCAAATATATAATATTATTGAAACCTAGATAGTGGCACTGGTGTAATGTTGTTAATTCAACTACACATCTTTAAGTTTCCCCCAATTGCTTTTAAAAACACACTGAAACTTTTAATTTAAAAACTTGAAGAGATAACCATATTATACAGTATCTCTGTACCTTCTCCTCAATTTTTCAGAAAGCTAAAATTGTTTTTTAAAATCTATTAAAACAAAAATGACAATAATAAAAATGTCAACTAAAACAACCATTTCTCTAAAACAAAAACATTTTCTCTAAAGCTAAGTACTTAACAAGCCTGACTCAAGATATCAAGGGTTATCTAAAGTGGTCATAGTGCAGTGCTACAGTTGCCATGATGCATACTAATTTGTCTGTGATGGTGGCAAGTTAATCACTTTGCTGATTATCCTAATAGAGCTGGGAGAAAAGACCTTTAGTGATTTATTCCCTGTGTTGGTCATTAAAAGGATGATAGGAAGCTTCTATTAGACTCTCCTCAATTGCCTTTAGATTAAAATAATACACTGTTGCTGGAAAGATTGCTCTTAGGGTAAAAGCACCCAGAGCAAGGAGTTCCTCTTCTCAAAAGAGAAGGGGAAGTTGGAATTGGAGGAGTACCTGGGGGAGGGGGTTACTGGGAAGAGAAAAAGGGCTGGTATGGGGTTGTAAAGTGAATAAATAATACATTTAATAAAAACAAATTGCCCTTTAGAAGAATTGTCTTGGTTATAGTGTCCCTTCACAGCCATGGAATCCCTAAGACAGATGTTGGTACCAGGGACAGGAGTATTGCTGTGATAGGTCTGCCCAGGTTTCTGTTTGGAGGAATGTGGATTTGGGTGCTTTGAATTTGGAAAGTGGTAGGATGCTTTAAGTGAGGGCTTAATGGGCCATCCTAGTAGGAATATGAAAGACATTGATGCTGAGGGTAATTTTTAACTGCGGGAGCTTGGCTCAAGAAATTTCAGATGAGAAGAATGTTAGTATGTGGCTTAGAGACTGTTTTGTGTTATTTTGGTGAAGAATGTAGCTGCTTTTTGCCCTTGTCAGAAAAGTCAGCCTGAGACTAAGTCTAAGGTGAAGAGAATGAGATTAATTGCATTGACAAAGGAAGTCTCAGAAAAGCCTAGCATAAAATTTGCCCCATGAAGAGATTGGATCAAGTGTAGCAAACTTAGAAAAGAAAAATAGAAAATGTTTAGTTCAAGTAATAAAGGTACACTAAGAAGTAGAATGGAACTGAATCCTGTGCTAAAAGAGAGAAATAGATTAAGGGAGTGATGACATTGTGGCAAGATCCCACCCAGCTAACCTTATTGTTTGTGTTTGGAGTTGAACAAGGAATGCTTAGGTAATGTTAAGTATTATTACCTGGCTATTGTTTTCATTTGGCCCTTTAATCTGGATTCAACTACAATCCAGAAATGGAGGACACTTCTGTGATCCATATTTTGAGGCTGGAAGACACAGATTTTGACCTCAATCTTGAGGAACAGTGGTTATTAGAAGCTTAGGCCCAGGTTTGGTAGTACACACCTTTAATCCCAGGATACAAAGGCAAGCAAATCTCTGAGTTCAACAACAATCTGGGACAGAGCAAGTTCTAGGTAAAGGAAAGTTTAAGTCCAGTCATGGTAGTACATGCCTTTAATCTCAATATTCAGGCAAGAGTTATGCAGTTCTCTGAGTTCAATGTCAATCTACAGAGCAAGTTTCAGGACAGCTAAGTTTAGGCATTGAACAAATTGGAAAACAGAGAGCTGGTGATAATACAATAGAACAAGGAGGTCATATTCCAGCCCTAGCAAGCAGCAGAACTTGACAGCATTACCTATGTGACTCTGGCTTTAGAGTCAAGAATAGAAAGGACTACTGGGACAATTGATGCTGGTTAGCTGGAGTTAAGAAATTAGCAGTGAGTAAGAAGAAACCAGTATCACTTTGGTGAAATCTGGGAAGTGTTTTCTAAGAGCACAATCAATCAATCAATCAATCAATAAAAACAAAAACTGTGTTCTGGAAGGGGCCAAAGTTGTACCTCTTTGTAGCTGCCTGAGGATGCCCAGTCTGTTCCTGGCTTGCTTCAGATAAAGATGGTGAACTCTCAGCTCCTCTTACACCATGCCTGCCTAGATGCTGCCATGCTCCACTTTGATGGTAATGGACTGAACCTCTGAACCTGTAAGCCAGCCCCAATTAAATGCTGTCCTTTATAAGAGTTGCCTTGGTCATTGAGTCTATTCACAGCAATGGGAACACAAATTAAGATAAACTGTATCTACTCTTTCTGTAAAAGCTATAAACATATCCAGTGTTAGAGAAAACAACATCCCAATCAACAGTAGCCATTGCAACATGTCCAAATGTCCAAATTTGTATTTGTTTTTTCCTTTTTTGGTAGTGGTGGAAGGGGGCTATGAGTTGAATCCAGGGTTTCACACAAGCTTAGCACATGCTCTCCCTGAGCTGCACACCGGCTTCCCAGGTGACTGTCTTAAGCAGCTGCTGTGTCCCAGAGAACACCCCATACGTATGCCTGAGTCACATAGCAGGCAAAATGGTGGTTACAACCAAGATATCTATAGTCAGGTCACACTGGATCCTTGCCTTAATCCTAAATGTAGTTAAGATTTGGGTGCCTGTGAGGAAAGGGAACCAAAGAAGTTGGGTATGGGGCAAAAAGAGTGGTCCTGTCAAGACTTTTTTTTTTTAACATAATGGAAAGGAAGAAAGGCTGTGAAAAAAATGATGCATAAATACGCAGAACATCACCTTTCCTGAGGTTCTGAAACAGGAAAGATGATGTCATAGCTATCATAACCTTCCTTTTTCTTACAAGTTAGCAGGGCCTAGTCAGTCACTGCTGTGTCAGGACCACACCCCTTTGACTCTGTGCTCTGTGCATGGAAATGACTCTTTTATGACTGATATTTACAAATCTAAATGTGGAAATAAGACAAATGACTATTTCCATGCTAGAATAAATGCAGAAGCATGTGTTCTGTTGTCCTGTTTAGTATGATTTGTTTCAAGACACAACCTCATGTATCCCAGGATGCCTTCAAATTCACTAAGTAATGGAGAATGACTTTGACCTTCCATCCTTCTTCCTCCACCTCCTAAAGGCTGGGGTTGCAAACCTGTGTCACCACCCCAGGTTGGGGTCTAACTTTAGCTAAGACTACCATAGTGTTTGATATGTAAACCAGGTTGGTCTTAAACTCATGACAATTCTCCTGCCTCACTCTCTTAAGTGCTTGGATTACAGGTATAAACTACCATGTCAAGCTCTGAATACCTCTTAAAGGCCTCACTCCCCAACACCTTTACATTGGGGACATTTCAGCATATGTTGAGCAAGACAGACTTCTTTCAAACCATAGTACCCATTATACCTCGGTTGCTACATCATGGCCACAAGATCCCAGATTTCAGAGGTTCTAGAACCTACATTCATTTGTTTTCAATATTAAATATAGACTCCCAGGCCTGTTGTAGCAGTAAAAATAGGCTAGGATGGCATGAAAAAAATCATAAAGGTTTTACTGTAATAACTGTAGCTTATATTCCTTCCTTTCATGACTGTCTACTAGGGTAATCCTCCCTACCTATGTCTCTTTTAGTAAAAGACTATATATTTAACTACAGAGGTTGGCCTGTATCCCTCATTTGACCAATTGTACTCAATCTCTGGCTTCAATAATTAATGATTAGTCTTTTGCCTAGGTAACTGAGAGCCTAATCTTGCTCCTACATTAGGCATTTCAATGAAAAACTGATTGGCTCAGGAAACTCTCATGGGACTATTGAAAGGCTGAAAGAGCAGAAAGGAGATTAACTTTCCTCTAATGTTGTGAAGCAAAAACAGAGGTGTGAGAGCTAGCCTCAAGTGCTCAGTGGATACAGTGCTTAGACCAATCACTCGAACCTGTGGAAGCTCCTCAGGATGAAGGCATGAATTACAGATGAGTTGGGATATGCAGATGTCTGCGAGATCCAGGGAATACAGCCTTGTCGATCCATGCAGCAGAATAACTATGATTGCAACCACACAGTGGGATAAAAGCTGGCAATTAATGGGTTTTCTTAACCAGCACAGTACAGATGTGAAAGAGGAAAAAAAAAAAGCTGGGAACTGAAGCCACAGGTCTCTTCATTCCTGCTACTGAAGTGATAAGTAAAATGGGAATTAAACAAATAAATAAACTCTTTTGTCCTTCCTTCTACATCTAAGCCTTCTCTAGTGCTTTTCATTGACGGACCTTATTAAGTAATTAGATGGCAAAGGAGAATGAGAAAGATAGTTGGCTAAGTCTCAGACTCTGAGCTACAGAGAAGAGTAAAAAAGTTGAGACCCAACTGTATCAATCAGTAAAAACTTAGTGTAATATCCAAGCCGGCTTTGGCTTGGAAATATAAGCCAATAGTAATCTCTTTTTCTACCTACTAGTAATGCTCTTAGTTGCCGACAAGTATAACCCAGACATTTAGAAAAACCCCAAATAACTAAAATACGTCAAAAAGAATCATGAGAGTTTTAGAACCATCATTGCTCAACTTCCAAGTCTCTGAAGTTTCAGGAGAAAACAAATGAGGAAATGAGAGGTCTCCATCCATATCCACTGAGAAGCAGCTTGTTCTAAACCTACATTTTAGACTTAAAGACATTTTTTAGAATGTAGATGACTTAGTGCTTTATTGCTGAAAAGACACCATTACCAATGCAAGTCTTATAAAGGACATTTAATTGGGGCTGGCTTACAGCTTCAGAAATTCAGTCCATTATCATCAAGGCAGAGCACGAAAGTATTCAAGCAGGCGTGGTGCAGGAGGAGCTGAGTTCTACATCTTCATCTGAAGGAACCCAGGAACAGACAGAGCATCCTTAGGCAGCTAGGAAGAGGGTCTCCAAACCCACCCCACAGTGACACACTTCCTCCAACAAGGTCACATCTCCAATAGTGCTACTCCCTGAGCCATGCATAAGCAAACCATCACATTCAACTCCCTGGCCTCCATAGGCTTGTTCAAACACATGAGTCTATGGAAGCCATGCCTAAACAGAGCATAATAAAAAAGTGCTACTTTTTTAGTCCAACTTCCAAAGTCCCCATAGTCTATAGCAGTATCAACAATGTTAAAAGTCCAAATTTCAAAGTGTCCTCTGCATCCATCCAATCACTTAACTGTAATCCATGAATTAAGACAGGCAACCAGCTAGATAAACTCCAAACTCTGCCATCTCCATGTCTGATATCAAAGCAGTCTTCAGAGCTTCAACTCATTTTTCATCTTTGTTGACTACAACAAACTTCTTTCTCCTTAGCTGGTTACACTCCCTGTAGCAGCTTTCCTCAGCAGATGAGCTGACCAATCGCTCTGGCATCTGTAACATCTTTGGGTCTCCAAGACAGCTTCAATGTTACAGCTTGTTTCAATGTCTGGGATCCACACGTGATCCTCCAAAGGGCTGGCTTCACTTCTCCAGCTCTGCCCTCTGTAGCAGTTTAACTTCAGGTTGATCCACTACACTGTTGCTGCTGGTCTTGGTGAGCATTCTATGGTACTGGCATCTCCAACACACAGGGGTCTTCCATTGCAACTAGGCTTCGCCAATAGCCTCAAATAGGCTCCCTTCATGGTGCCAAGCTTCATATCCTTTGCCTGACCCCTTCAGTCCTAGATTGTCAACTGCAACTGAGGCTGTACCTTCACCTATGGCCTTCCATGGCCTCTCACAACCCCAAGTCTCAGCTGTTCTTCATGACCCCTTCAAAACCAGTACCACAAGGGTGATTCTTACACATTACCAAGTACAGCTGCAGCATGAGGTACAGCCTTGGCTATCTCTGGAACATAGCTTTTTTCTGCTCTTCCCAGAAGATTTCACTTCAGTGATCCTGGTCTCTTCTTCATCACCACTAAGTTCTTAGCTCCAGTTAACAGCATCAGTTGACCCAGTAGTCTCCTTCTCCTCTTGACTATAAAGCCAGAGACACATGGCTGAAGCAGCTGAGTTTTCCTGCTTGCAGGAACTGGAACACGGCCTCCTTGTTCTATTACATTATCATTAGCTTTCTCTTTTCTAACTCCTTCACAACCTAAGCTTGGTTGTCCTGGATCTTGCTCTGTAGATTGACCTTGAATTTAGAGATGTCCAAGCCTGTCTCCCAGGATGAAAGATTTGTACTAAGTTGCCTGGAGCTAATTTAGCTACATGGGGTCTTGTCCCAAGGTCTTTACTCCCTTAATTCAATTTAATATCCTTGAATACAGGATTCAGTTCCATTTCACTTCCTGGGGTCACTTTAATACTCGAACCATATATTTTGTATTTTTCCTTTCTCGGCTTCCTATTTTTCATTAAAATGCTCTTCATAAGCATGAACTTTAGTAATGACACAACAGAAATTACCAGGCTGTTTTGAGACTTCCTTTTTCAAAGCAATTAATCTAAATCTCTTCACCTTAACCTCAGCACACTCTTTGGACAATGGCAGAAAGCAGCCACATTTTCCCCCAAAATACAACAAAAACAGTCTCTAGGCCACACATCCTTCTTCTCTGAACAATTGTGGGCCGGGATGGAACAGTTCAAATTACTCTCAGTAACAAAGTCTTCCGCATTCCTACTAAGATAGCCCATTAAGCCCTATTTAAAGCATCCCACTCTGTTCCAAATCCAAAGTCCCAAAATCCACATTCTTCCAAACAAAAGTATGGTCAGGCCTAACAAAGCAATACCCGACTCCTGGTACCAACTTCTGTTTTAGTGTTTTATTGCTGTGAACAGACACCATTACCAAAGCAAGTTTTATAAAGGACAAAATTTAATTGGGGCTGGCCAGGTTCAGAGATTCAGTCCATTATCATCAAGGTGGAGCATGGCAGCATCTAGGCAGGCATGGTGCAGGAGGAGCTGAGAGTTCTACATCTTCATCTGAAGGAAGCAAGGAACAGACTGAACATCCTCGGGCATCTAGGAAAAGAGTCTTTAAGCCCACTCCCACAGTGATACACTTCCTCCAACAAGGTCACACCTAATAGTGCCACTCCCTGGGACAAGCATATACAAACCATCACAGTAGGTTATAACCCATATTGGCCTTGAACTCTCTGTGTGGCCAAGGAAAATTACTGGTCCTCTTGCCTCTACTTTCTGAGTGCTGGACATCCAGGTGTGACCCATCACACTTGGTCTAAATCATGCAGTGGATCAAAGCCAGGGCTTCAGACATGAGAGGCAAGTACTCCATGAACTGAGTTACATAACATAGAGTATACTTTTAACAATAAAGGCTATGGTTTGATTATGTCAGTAAGAGTGCTTGTTTAATGTAAATTACTTGGGCATTGTTAAAGATTGGAGAAGAGAAAGCCAGAAAGATAGGCATATTTGCTCTTGCCAAAAGAAAAGAAAGACCAAAATGATGTCAAAAGTCTAAGGCTCAGTGGGCTTCAAAGGTGGGCAGTAGTTAGGCAATGGAAACATGCATTTAATCCTAGCACTTGGGAGGCAGAGGCAAGTGGATCTCTGAGTTTGAGGGCAAGCTGGTCTACAGAGCAAGTTCCAGGATAGCTAGGTCTACACAGAGAAACCCTATCTCAAAAAAACAAAATAAAACACAACAAAAAGTGGGAAGTAGTACTTGGCATCATATGAATTACTAGTGTAAATGTCTATTAATAATCAGGGAATTGTTTGTTGTCAGCAGTCACATGCTACACTTGTAGAATTGATAAACCATTCACAAATACCCCAATGACGAAATGGTCTCACCAATAAAATTCTTCTAGATTCTTGATGCAAATTAATTGGAAAAGCTTTGATAAGCAGATTTTAGATTCTCTCTCTCTCTCTCTCTCTCTCTCTCTCTCTCTCTCTCACCCATGCTGATCTAGAACTCATGATGTAATCCAGAGTATCCTCATAGCACTCCTCCTGTCTCAACCCATGACGTTGGGATTACAACATGAGCCACATGTTTTGCTGAATTTATGTTCTTTTCCTTTATGAAAAATCAGGTTAAAGACTGGGAGGTGGGGTCCCTGGGGACGGAACACTGTGTTTATCCATATATTATGCAGATGACAAGACCCTTTAAACACTCTTTTGAAGGGACCAATGATCAGCCAGGAGGATGTTCTAATATAAACTGGTGAGATATAGAACTTAGACCATCTTAAGAGAAGTTTACAATTGAGACTCTAAAGCAGTTATATTGAACATAGAGATTGAAAATGCAGAAAATTCTTAGTGGGCAATTTCTAAAATTTCATGCTATGTATTTATTAGTTATTGTAACAAAATACGATTAGCTGGGCAGCTTCAAAAACAGCAAAAGAGAAATGTTATACTTCTATAAGATCCCAAGGTAAGGGTGTTGGCAGATGTTTGTGGCTTGCTGAAGGTACCCTTTTGCTAAGTGCTTATATGACTTTTCGGCTGAGCTCACAGAACATCTGTTTCCCAATCTCTTTCTATGAGGAGGCCACTCATATTGGACTAGGACCCAACCTGGTGACCCTGTTTTGTATCAATTGCTTCTTTAGAGGAATTTTGATTCTGAGGTAGTTGGGCTGAAGAGTCTAGTATAAGAAACTAGGGAGAGCCATGACTCCTTTTAACCTGTGAGCATCAATTTCATGCATTTATTCATTTAGCCATTATTTACAAAAGCAGAACATATTCTACAGGAACAAGGACAGTTCTCTAAGTCACCCAACAACTCACTTTTTAAGACATTAGAAAAAAAATCACATTATTTCAGGCCAAACTGGTTTGGATACTGTGCCTTGGAGGAAGTATCATTTACTTAATAAATATCAGTGATTACAGCTGGGTTCCCTGAGCTTCCAGCCAAGTTAGCTGCTCACACGAGTCTCCTGGGCCCACGCCAGCACCTCTACTTCTCACGGCAGCAGTCAGATGGAGTGGTTGTTGTGCACACTCCAGGCCCACATCCTTTAAGGAACAGCCCTCAGGGTGCAGAGGATGTTTACTGTTGTACATTCCTTCATGGCAACAGGAGTTGGTGTCACTGTTCTTTTAAAAGCTTCTTCCCATGTCCCTCATCAGGCCAGGTAGGAAAAGACGCTCTCAGCACACTTGCCCTCTGTATCTTAGTAGCTGATGATACCCATGGGCCTGTTTTCAAAATACTGCCTGTTACAACTCGTGTAACTTGGAAATGGACATATAAGTGCATTATGAAAAAAAAGAATCTCATGAAATATGGTCTCCTTTTCCTGCAGGCACCCAAGTGTAGTGCCCTGCCCTTCCCAGCCATTCAGAGTCTGTATAGGCAAGGCAACTAGTAGGGTGCACGCCCTCACACAATCAGCACTTTATCCCAAGAAGTGGCTGGTCTTATGCAACCTGAGGAAATATTACGTTAGGAATCAAGGAGGGAAATCCTATGTGGCTGACTCCAAGAATTTCTCTGGAGCACTGGGTGATGCTGTAACCTGCCACTGAGGATGAGACTCTGCCTAGAAACACTGAAATCCAAACAAACACACAAACAAAGCCCTCACTGGCAAATGGTTATATCAACTGTCATCAAACTGGGTAACTATGCAAATATTAGATCCCCGTCTGAAATGTATACTTATTTATGAACAATGTGTAAGTGTGGTAGTTTTTTTTAAAAAATTAGACCTAGAAGAGGGCTGGGAAGATGGATCAGCAGGTAAAGTACTTGCCACACAATGCGTTCAAACCCCAAATCAGTAAAAGAATTAATTAATTAATTAACTAAAGACCTAGAAACATCTCCTACCCCTCAAAACAACCAAGAGACATCTTTGTTGTTGCTGTTTATCTGGTAAAATGAACTATATAATAATACACTTTTCTTCTCATGGTGTCATGGTTCCCGACTACTGAGTGTTCACAAACCTCTATCCTATCAGCCCAGTGATAAACTGAAGCTCAGAGTTGGTCAGCCAACTAGGTGTTCTCTTTTCTCCCACAGCCTTTAAACAATTACCGTGTTCGATCTGTGCTGTGGTAGTAAGGGTAAAAAGCCCCAGAATAGCATTTCTTGTTCCCTGTATGTTAGAAAGCTCTAAGGCAAACTTTAAGTTCGACTAGATAAAGGCACAGATAATTCTCATTTTCTCTTCTCCCTTTGTCCTTTCTGTTTTATAACGTTCATCTTAGACATCTTTTATGCAGATAAAACTTCAAGTTGTGGACATTAGAAGCCTTGAAATATAAAATGTAGCCAAACGTTGCCTTGGTTGATTAAAAACTAAAAGAATAGTAGACATTCATGAAAATGATGAACAGACATGGTTAATTATATATTTTCCAGTATCTTTCACAATTATTTCTCCACATGAACATTTACTGTAATGGGCAATAATGTATTCAAACTAGTCAATTGTAAAATGAATAATAACCCAGTGACTGTATTTCTTTACCTTTCCTAGTCCTCAATAGCCACACAGAGAAACCAAGATTTATTTTAAGCTACACCTCAATAGCTGAGTAGTTAAATGATCTACCTTAGCCCACTATGCTAGTCTGGCTACCTCCCATCCCCATGACACTTACAGTTTATTGTTCCAGTCTCTCTGCTTCGGATGTTTCTTTCCATGGTATATTCTCAGACCCTCTCCTTCTGGTGGCTAATCTGAATCCCCTCCCCCTCTCTCCTTGCTCTGGCTGGTGGAAGTTTCCATTCTATTCTGTCTTTTCCCCAGTCATCGGGTGATCAGTATTTAATGACAAGGCAGAGAATAGATGGTAAGAATAGTTTGTACAAGCTTAAGAGAGGAGAGTCTTGACCTACACATTACAATGCCCTGTCTGGATTGAAACAAGATATGAGGACACTTGAATAACACAAGGATAACATTTACACAGTGTACAAAGACATTATGCTTACAAGCAAAAATGAGTCGATAGCTCCATTACATCACTGAACAAAGGCAGTCAGTGTGCAGTCGTAACCAGCACTGGGGACATGGGAGCATGCAAATGTCTGCAACGAGGACCTGGAAACCCATCGCTCAGAGCTTATTTCTATTCTAGCTTATTATTCTATTCTTGAAGGTTCACCAGTTTATTTTAAATAGCATTTAAAAAAATGTTAAAGAGTCTCATCTAGTTCAGGCTGTTCTTAAGCTCAGTGTGTAGTTCTGGATGACTTTAACCTGATTCTCCTGCCCACATCTCCCTAGTGTTGGGATTACTGGTGTAAGTCAATAGGCCCAGTTTTAACTGGTGTTGGGGATTAAATCCACATCTTTTCCGCATACTAGCAAGCACCCTACCATAGCTATAGGCACTGGTTTTTAGTTTGAAGACAATGATGATTATAAACAGTTCTGTTCTGGTCCAGAGTATAAAAGTGTACCTTATTTTATTTTATTTTTAACTTACATGTATGTGTGTGAGGTCAGATAGTATGGGTACATGGATGCAGGTACCAGAAGAGTCTTGAGGCATCTGATATCCTGGGAATTGAAATTACAGATGCTTGGAAGCCTCCCCTCCCCAGTGCAGATGCTGAGAAGCCATGATATGTCCTCAGCAAGCGCGGTAAGTACTCTGAGCTGCTGACACTTCTCTCTGGCACCTACTTTGTGAGCAATTAGCAGATTTCTAGAAGTCTCAGCTACATTTCAATTTTTTCTTTCTTAATTTTTTTCTTTTAAATATTTTATTTCATGAGTGTTTTGATTGGGTGGGGATGAAGTCCTGGGTTGGATCTCCAGCACCACATATAACTCAGGATGGTCAGGCATATCTTGTAACCACAATACTAGGGAGGTACAGACATGAGGATCAGAAGTTAAAGGCCATCATCAACTACATATTGAGTTCAAGGTCAGGATGGACTACAATAAAACCCTATATCAGAAAACAAAAATGTTCTCATATATGCATCACGGTTGAAGAAAGGTAGGGAGATATTCCATAGGTAAGTTCTCTGACCTCCACCACTCTCAACATTGCCACAAAGGCTGTTTATTACAAATGTCTATAGAACTATTTAGTACAAACTTTTCCGAATGTACAAAATCCACAATATAGAAGGTAGGTTCTTCTGTAACAGATGCTCATGACATAATGATAGGTCCCCTGAGAATTATCTTAGTTCCTTGTCCTTTTGCTAGGACAAAGTACCTGACCAGGGCAACTTAAGGAAGGAAGGTTTTATTTTGTCTTACAGTTCACCATGGTGAGGAACTTGAAGCTGCTGGTTAAAGCATATGCACAGTCAGGAAGCAGAGAGGAGGGGGAGATTATACTCAGTTCACTTTCTCCTTTTTATTCAGTACAGTACCCCAGTCTATGGACTGGTGCCATCTATGGTCCATCTCAACTGGATAATCTTCCATAGACTTTGCTGTGAGATCTGTCTCTATAGTGATTATGAATCCTATCTAGCAGATAATCAATCTTAATCATCATAGGTGCTCAGACAGTCTTAGACTAGTTTCCCATTATAAATGGAAGATAAAACTGGCTCAGGCTCCTACTATTTATCCTCATGAGATATAATCTACTCGGCAGATAATTGATATACAATAGCATAATCACCACAATGCCGATAAAGTATTATGAAAAGAGAGAAGGGGAGAAAGTCAGTCATCAGGGAGGGAATCACAGGGAAGGTGGAAAAGTTGTCGAAGCATGACTAAGAGAACCAGGTGGATGAGCAAGGTATGTAAGATGAGGTAGGGAGAGAGAGAAGCTGTCCATACATGGAGGCACAGCACAGAGTGGCATGGTTGGGGACTTGACAAATTTTTCTGCATAAAAACTACAAAGAAAACTTCCAAATTTATATCATGGTAGTCGGAAGGAGAATGACATTTAAGATGCACACACACCTGTGTACACACACACACACACACACACACACACACACACACACACACACACAAAATCATAGTAGGGAGTTTGAAATTAATGATTCTGAAGGACAAATTAGTGATAGTTAATTTGAAGGAAAATTTTATTTGTGTGTGTGTGTGTGTGTGTGTGTGTGTGTGTGTGTGTGTGTGTGTGAGTTATAGATGGTATATGTGTACTTATACTTACAAAGAGAAGCCACAGGGGGTATCATGCTATATCAATTTCCACTTTCTTCTCTTGAGCCAGAATCTCTCAGTGAGTAGGCAGGTGGCTAACAAGACCCAGTGATCTCTCTGGCTGTGTCCTCTCACAATGCTGGGGTTCTAAGTATTTGCATGGCCATACTCAGGAGTATATTCTGAAACAGAGCCATGGGATAGGTAAGACCATTGTGAAAATTAGTGTGCTGTCAAACATCGGCAATAGAAATTGAGGGGCAAGAATGTTTCAGAGCACATTCTTGAAAGCACAGGAGGGAAGGGACAGGTAAGATGTTCAGGCTGTCCAAAGAGGAAACCATGAATTCCTTCTACAATATAGTAGATGAATTTCAGACACTTGGGGAAGATCAAATTGGTAGGCAAAGCCTCTAAGTTCAATGTTTTCTGTATTAAGATGTTTCTTGAACAAGATAAATCAGTTCCCTCATCCTTAGGTAAAAGAGTCTGTCCCCAAGAAAGCGATATGGACAAATCAAAGATGCCCTCCAGTTGGCAGTCTAGGTACAGGACTGGAAAAATGCATCCCAGAGAAATGTAAACTGAAGAGAAGTGAATCACTATCATTGCACAACTGTTGAGTCACTCTCGAGTCTGTCTACTGATGATACTTGAAAAGGTGTGGTTTTGGAAGCATGGTGCTCAATGACACAACCCTCCATGCAGAGTTTGCCAGGCATATGCTGGATGCTGTGGTTTCAATTCTCACATGGACTGTGTGAGCCCTCTGGGAAGACCGGTGACACCCGTAGTAAAATAATCTATTAAGTGCATGAATAGCCAAGGCGAATTTATTGTAGCATGCTTTTAGGGAGCATCTACGTGCTTCTAGGGAGAGTTTCCAGACAGGGAGTCACGCTGATAGGAGGCTGGAAGCTCTTTTGAGTTAGGCAAAAGGAAGAGTTAACCTGGTCTTATCTTCATGGAATTCCTCTGTGGGCCACTATCTGAGGAGGCTGGTGGTTCATGAGCTGTCCTGTTGAATGGTCATTTTTACACTGTGAGTTGTTTTTCTTCAAACTGGTCATTTGTGTACGAAGCCATAGTCATTAGACGTTAGCTGAACAGATGTCCTTAGAAGGCATCCATCATGCACTGGGTTCCAAATGGTTTACATCTGAATAGAAAAATGTGAGAGGGAGGAGCTGTGTGAGGAGGGGACTAAGAGGAGGACGGGAGGGGTTGCAATCAGGATGTGAAGAGAAAAATATAGTTAATAAAAATAAATAAATAAGTAAATAAAGTGATAATTTTAATTTTATTCTTTGAGGGCTTTTGTCTCTCCAAGCACCACAAAACAAAACAAAAATCTTTGCAAGGCTGAAATGAATTCTCCACCAAGGCAGTCAGTGGCCTCTTTAGTGGTCACTTGGTTTTGTTTGTTTTTGTTTGTTTGTTTTGTTTTCTCTTGAATATTTCTTATTCTTTCTGCTCCCTTTCCTTACAGTGCCTTGGCTTATCTCCTCTATACCATCCGGCACAGGTCTTTCACACTGGTCTTTTCTTCTTTTCTTTCTTTTGCTGTGTAATTGAAAAGAAAATATGTGTGTGAGGATTTTGCCTGCATGTAAGTCTGTGTTCCTGGTGTTCTCTAAGACCAGAAAAAGGCATTGGATTTCACAGATCTGGAATTACAGACATCTGAGACATGGATGCTGGGAGTAGAACCTGAACCTTTTGGAAGAATGGAGCTGAAATGGAGTCCAATCAAAGAGTTTTGTGCTGAGCCGTCTTTCCAGTCCATCAGTCCTAATAAATATATTTTCATCTCTAATCATCTTACTCCTTGTCACTTTCCTCCATCCACATGCACTTCCCAAAGTACCTGGGCTTCCAATACTTCATAGAAGGCACAGCAAGAAGTTTGAGAACTGGAAAAAATCTAAACTCACTGCTCAGTTCTTGTAAAAAAAAAATACCATCTTGTGGTTTTTGGGACCAATGTATATGTAGTTAAAATGACAATTCTTTCAAATGATTGAACTTAATTCCAATATGGGCCTAAGCAAATCAAGGACCTCTCAGAACTTTTCATTCCCTTCTTTTCTTCTGTCTCTCTCTTCTTCTCCCTCTCTCCCACTCTCCCTCACTCCACTTCTCTCTCTCTCTCTCTCTCTCTCTCTCTCTCTCTCTCTCTCTCTGTGTGTGTGTGTGTGTGTGTGTGTGTGTGTGTGTGTGTGTGTGTGTGTGTGTGTGTATGTCCATATTTCCTTTCTTTATTAGGGTACTCATCAGGTTAGAATGCCAACCCACTCTACTTCAGTATAGTCTCATACTATCTCATTAACTGCATCTTCAAATACTCTGTTCCCCAATAAAGTCATACTGTGAGATACTAGGGGTTCATTCTTTTATATAGGAATCTGATACAGGAATTTGTTGGAAGGCACAGAGTTAAATCTGCAGCAAATACTTGCCGATTGGAAGTGGACTGCCAGAAATGTAAGAGTCATCCTGTAGACTAATACCAACCTCCTACAACTGTCAACAGAGATTAAAGATGAAAAAATATACAAAAATTAATATAAATCCTAGAATGAAAAGTGCTCAGTAAGCTGAGACCCCCAATTGTCATTGTAGCATAAAACAGAAACAATAGTGTTCCATTTACTTGTTAGTTGTAATTTATGAAATCTCATATATGTTAAGTCCATATTAAAAGCAAGAATATGGCTAAGTATGCCTTTAACCCCAGCTCTCAGGATGCAAATGGAGTTGGATCTCTATGAGTGTGAATGCTGCCTGCTCTGTAGAATGAGTTCCAGCATAGAGAAGTCTATGTAATGAGACCCTGTCTCAAAACAAAACAAAAACAAAAAAGCAGAAATGTAAGGTAACTATTTGCTGAATGCATGAACTCACACTTTAACGAGGCAGAAAGGCATGCAGACAGTTATGGGTCAGGGAAACAATGGCAAGATGATTCACAGATTTTTGGAAGGACTGGAAGACCAAGGATGGCTTTATGAGTAGTGAGAGCCAAGTGCTTGCCCACAGCAACATGCCATTGGGGTGGTAGAGAAAAGGCAGCACAGTGACGATGCTTCTGATCAGTGACTCATTTACTTGTTGGAAATGGGTGGTGAGTAGGCCATCTCTCCCAAAGCTATTGGGCTGTGCTTTTAGACGGACAGTTCTCAGTTCTCTCAAGATAAATGACCAATTTCTCTCATTTAAAAAAATCAGAGTCTTGTCATTCCCCTATCTATTACTCCTCAATTCCTCATTCCAGTATTTCATCAGGGAAATGAGGGGAAAGGCAGTCTCTAAATAAGGAGGAGAAGGAGATAAATACAGAAGAAGGAGAGAGCAGGGAAAAAATAGCAGTCAGGATGTCTGAAGAAGTGACAAGAAATCAGATTATTAACTGTCTACCTAAAACCAAAGCCAAACAAACAAACAAACAAAAACCCAAAAAATAAAACCAAAATCCTCTAATACATGGAAGTCTGTGTATAAACATACATGTGTGGTTTAATAAGTTTCCTAATCTGGGCTGACAATGTTCCCACCAAGAGCCAAAGACAACCCCAACACCAGGCATGAAAAGCCCTCTTCTGAGTTGGTCAGGGTTACCAAGAACTGTAAAACATTACAGGCTACTGTTGCTGCCCTTGGTTTTCTCTACTGTGCCTGGTTGGAGCTTCTGAAACCTCAAAGTTCACCTCCAGTGACACTTTCTACAATGAGGCCACACCTCCTAATATAGTGGCACTTTCTCATAACTGAACATTCAAATGTGTGACTTTAGAGGGCCCATTCCTTTTTATACCACCACCATATATACACCTCAAAAGAAGAATTTAAAATATTTACAACAAAACTAGATGTTATAACAGTACTTGATAAGGATCTTTACGGAGTACACAAGGCTTAGAATTACATGATCTCTTTATATCTGTACAAAAAACCCAAGGTCTTCCTTTTTAAAGGGAAGTTTGTTTATGTGAACTCACAAATGGTAAATAAGGCTTTAGCTCTTGAAATATTAAAATAGTGGATTTATTAGTTATCATTGTCTCCATTTCTTGTGTATTTTAGGATAACTTTTCATCTTTCTGAAATTTATTTAGACCCACCATGTCAAATCACATTTGAGTAGAAATGATAAAAAAAAAATTACAAAGTCTGAGCATGGTACAGCACATTTTTTTTCTCTTCACCAATGATTGTCATTGCCTAAGGAATGATTCCATTGGTTTGTGCTCTTGAGTGAAAAGGACTGCATTGGACAATGCAGAGTGAGAAGCAAACTCTGTGTATGTGTTAAATTGGAGACTAAACATCCTTAGTCTAAAATTCTGAAATCTGAAATGTTTCAAATTGTGAAACCATAAATGTGATGTTCTACACCAGACTTCATGTGATGGGGTCATAGTAAAAAACGAAGACACATTAAAAGTATGGTGCTATATTAGTTACTTTTCTATTGCTGTTATGAGACATCATGGCCAAGACAACTTATAAAAGAAAGAATTCATTGGGTGACTCTTAACTGTGTCAGAAGTAATTCCATGAGCCCCATGACAGGGAACACAGAAGCAGACAGGTAGATATGGTGCTGAAGCAGTAACAGTTTACGTCTTTATCTGAAAGTAGGAGGCAGAGAGCTAACAAAATGGAATAGGCTTTTGAATTCCCAAAGACCATCCTTATAACACATTTCCTTTTAAAAGGCCATATTTCCTAATCCTTCCCAAACAGTCCCATCAACTGGGCCCAAGCTTTCAAATACAGGAGGTGCTCTCACTCAAGCTCACAGGGGTGGTGTTGTTAGTGAGATGGGTAAAGATGCTTGTGAGGACCTAACCCAGGTTCCTCTAAGCCACTGTTGAAAAAGAGAACCAACTTCTAAAAGTTGCCCCCCCCCATATGCATGTTTCTTCGGAATTTCTCTCTTCCTCTCCCTTTTCATCTTCCTTCCCCCTCCCTCTTTCTCTCCATATCTTTCTCTCTATTCCCCTCTTATACCTCTGTCTCTCTCTGTCTCTCTGTCTCGTCTCTCTCTCTGTGTCTCTCTCTGTCTCTCTCTTTCTCCCTCTCTCTCTCACACATACATACACATTAAAATAAAAACCATGAGAGTAGCCATGGCAAGCTCCCACCTCTTTTAGCTGGGTGTGGTGACATACACCTTTGATGGCAGCACTAAGGAAGCTGAGGCTCCCTTAATTTTCAATTCAATCTGGGTTATAGAGTAAGTCCCAAGCCAGTCTAGGCTGCAGGGTGATATTAAGACCTACTAAGGACTCTCACATCAAAATCTTTCTCCTGATATTGCTGTCTCAATCCTCAGAGGAGTGATTTTTTTCTCTATTCATACTTTTGGCTTCTCAAGGAAAATGAAATTTTCAATTAGTTTAGCTAAGCTATGTTTCACTGTTCCTCACTTTAACAAGCACATTTTTTAAAAATACACTTGAACAAGCTTAGACTATGTGTCAATAACTGAGAGGGGTGGGAGCAGGTGAGAGACAGAAAGAGATACACACATATATACAGACACACACACACACACACACACACACACACACACACAGAGAGAGAGAGAGAGAGAGAGAGAGAGAGGGAGAGAGAGAGAGTCAGTCACGGGGATCATGAGGGCAGAGACAGATAAACAGAAAGAGACAGGAACACAGACAGAGACTGTGCCACGTAAGGAGCTGACTTATATTGCCACAAGCTATACACTGCTTCCCAGCAACTAGGCAAGCCCAGAAATATATCCGTCTCAGTTGCCTTCAGAGGAATCATTAGTAAATCATATTGAATTTCATGCTTTGCCAGCAACACCTTAGGACAACAATACAAAAGGTGTCCTTACACACACACACACACACACACACACACACACACACACACACACACACACACACACACACCCTATAAGCCAAGGCCTTGCAGGGTGCTGCTTTTCTGCAGTGCTCTGTAGGCTGTGTCCGAATCAGCGTGATCCAGGAACACAAATGAGCCCTGTAGCAGCATTTATGGTAACTTCTCACTTGTGGGTGTCTGGTATCTGGAACAGGATCACGAGATCACAGGCCCATTCCTTTGTGGCTGCCTTGTCAATTTCTTCTTTCTGGAAGCTGAATCCTAAATTCATATTCAGATAGTTTTGGAGGGGTTCCTTTGGGGACTAATTCTGCTCTGATGAGGTCATGAGGGTGGCGACCCAGTGATGGAGGTAGTGATTTATAAGAAAACAGAAAGGCCTGGCTGACACAGCTTACTTTGCCACAGGATACCCTCCATCATGTTGAAACAGGTAGGAACGTGATTGGAACCTAGCCTCAAGGCCAGATTATACTTCTTAGCTTTTTTCCCCCCTAATTACTTGTAAGCATGTAACTGCAGTTGGCCTAAGGGATGTGAGCAGAAGTGATGTGTGAAACCTACTGTTTCTCGATTTCCTACTGATCCCTATTGAGAACAGATATCTTGGAATGCAATAGGGAAGCCATGTCAGTAGAATCTTGCTTTCTGGTGACTTCTCCATACTAACTAATTTGCTATGAACTGCCTGCCTTCAGACCTTGTGGAAGAGACAAATAAACTAAATTTGTTTAAGTCACAAACTTAGCTTTATGATAGCAATAGATGCAGTCTTTGTTATGTTGCTCCTTGCCCAAGTAATATCTCTCCCTTGCCACACACAAGTTCATCCAAGCCTCTACCACTCATTGTGAAATTTTTTTAACCTTGGGTTTAACATGCATATCCAGGACTTTCCTGTACTACAACACTAAAGAAACTTCACAAGATTTTGTATTTGGAGCCAAACAGGTCGATATAATAAGCTGGAAGGGGCCTGACGTGTGCTCCAGCTCTGCATCAACACACACACACACACACACACACACACACACACACACACAACACACACACACATATGTGTGTGTGGGTGTTTGTGTGCGAAATCTATTTGTTTTCTATTGTTCATAACTAGGTAATATGTTGTAAGCAAAGTTAAGGTGAGAACACACTGTTTCTGTAGGCAAAGTTCAAATGGTCTCACTTCTCTTCCATGGCTACCAGCTGGGCATTAAGAGGTCACCCAGGCATATGGCATTCCTTAAGAAGGGACTCTGGACACTAAAACACATACTCAACTACACACACTTAAGGTAGGCTATGTAAAATTACTGTTTTTGGAACTCAACAGCAAACCAGTTGTTCAGAACACCTAAAATTGTTTGAAATAATCAACTAACTCCATTGTTCACAAAATAATAATCATATTCAAATGAAATCTCCTTATTTAACCATTTCCTGACTCCCTGCATTGCACATTTTTGGTGTCATTTATGTACACAGCGAATTACAGGTAAGAATTTTAAAATTCAAAGAGCAATAAGAACTACCCTGAAGAAGTCCAGGGTGTTTTTGATGATAGGCTTAGAGACAGAGCTGGAAGGGGCCTGACGTGTGCTCCAGGAGAACTTGACTAGCCCTGGATTCTGTCACTGAGGGCACAGAGAAGCAGTATAAACAGACTGCCTGACGGATGGCAAGGTTGCCCTAAAATAGCAATCGTACACCAGCTTCGGTGAGCATCCCCAAAAGGACAGGCTGTCCCGTGCCCCTAACTGGGTAGGACTAAAAATAGAATCATATCATAACTATACAACAGCAGCATTTTCATCACAGAGACAATGCTCAGCTGTAGCAGCTAGAAAGTCATTCCAGAACAATTGTATAAGCCACGTAAGACTACTAGTGCAATGATCTGACCTCATCACCTCAAACATCCACATCTGAGTCCAGAGACCTAGAATCACAGAAGTAGGCGTAACTAACTAGTATTCTCCTAATTTGCTCTAGAATGCATGTTTCTATTTGAACATCTCCATGTTGCTATGAAATGGACTAAGAAACAACATTCTGTGAAGGAGCTGCAAAGTCAAACAGGGCAAGCTGATAAGAGAATTGCCAATGTTCAGTTGAAAACCAAGGTACAGAAGCAAGAGAAACATCAAGAATTTCACCAAGATGTCTATAAAAGGCAGAAGAAAGATAAGGGGGTTCACCAGAGAATGTGAGGACCATCCCAGGACAAAGGAAGGCCTGAAGACCTTCTGACATGTGGACCTTAACAGGGGTCACAGTGAAAAAAGTACATTATAATTTTCACGAACTGTTGATTTACTTTAGACTATGTAAATTCAGATATGAGTTAGGTGTAATCAATGTCATTTACTTAATAATAAGTTAATAAATAATTTTATTTTTAACATTTTAAACCAAATTACCATTACCAGTTTGCTACCTGGGGCACCTTAGCATTACCTAGATAAAAATCACCAGTAAGAATTGTGTAGGCACCTATCCTAGCTAGGATCTGTACCTTTATAATGAACACCATGAACGAGTAAGTTGGGGAAGAAAGTGTTTATTTGACTTACACGTCTACACTATAGTCCATCCTTGAGGAGTCAGAACAGGAAGTCAAACAGGGCTGGAATCTAGAGACAGGAGCTAATGTAGAGGCCATGGAGAGGTGCTTCTTACTGGCTACTCTTCCTGACATGCTCAGCTAGCTTCCTTATAGAACCCAGGACCACCAGCCCAGAGATGGCCCCACTTACAGTGGGCTGCGTATTCCCCTATGAATCATGGCTAAGAAAATGCCCAGCCATGCAGCGGTAGTGAACACCTTTAATCCCAGCACTAGTGAGGCAGAGGCAGGAGGATCTCTGTGAATTTGAGGCCAGCCTGGTCTACAGAGTTCCAGGACAGCCAACTTCTACACAGAGAAACCTTATCTCAAAAACAAACAAACAAACAAACAAAAAACCAAAACTCAAAAACTCAAATAGAAAGAAAGAAAATGCCCTACACCCAGATCTTACGGGGACATTTCCTCAATTGAGGTTCCTTTGAAGTCTCAGATGTCTCTAGGTTGAGTGAAATTTACATAAAACTAGCACAGCAGCCTTAGTCCTTGAATGTCCAAGGCCTTGGGTTGAACTAGCCAAAGACTTAAAGCTCCAAGCCCTGATAGGACAGGGCTTAATGCTCTAAGCCTAAAAGTCTAAGCTGTAGAAGCCAGTTGATGGTTATTGATATTTAACATGGAGGTTTTTTACTATAGACTTTAACAATAAATGACTCAAGTACTTGGCATATATTGAAATCCTTGGCTTCCAGCTGCAAAGCAGTAGCCAGTAAGCGATAGAAGCAGAAGAAGCCGTCCCTGCTAGTGATGTAGTTCTTGGGTTCAAGTGCTGGAATTTTCTGTTCCTATGTTGTTATAGGCGGTATACAGCTAATCTCACAGCTCCTGGGCCCAAGGACCCTCAAAGCTTGGAAACTCTCTGGGATTTCTTTTGTACCATTTGGCTACAGCATCTTCTCCCTGGCTCTCTCATAAAACCTTCAGCATTGACCTTGCTCTGCCACCATCCTTTGTCTCCACTGCGTCTGCTTCCTGTTCTCTCTGCTTCCTGCTGCTCTCTGGGGTGCTTCAGTACCTCTTACTATCACTGTGTCTGCTACCACCATCAGGGAGGCAGCAGCTGACACCACTTCTAACATCTACTCTTAATGTTACCAGCTCAGCCCATGGTGCCCGTGATAAAGGTACAAAGCATAATAGACAAGACCTCTTGAGAGAAGCCTTACGTTGGACCCCTCATTGTAACACACAGTGCAGCCCAGAAAGGTGTCTCCCAGCTCATTGAAGAAGTGAGCTGTGCATGCTGTTTACATAGCCAGGAGGATCTACTTGCAGTAGTCATAGTATTGATGATTACTTGCATCAGAGAAGTGTTCTGGCCTGGTAGAAAGTAGGTACACCGTGGCTTCTGATGGCAAAAAAAATTCTGACACAAACTGTCTGAAAGAGTCATGGTTGTAATGTTGCCCAGAGAGCCATCACCAATTTTTATTGCCCTGTATCTTCTACAAGATGTCTGTGAGGTGTTCATAGCACCTAGGCTGCCATGAAGGCAGACCAAATGAATGTCAAAGAGGGGCTGCTCAGCAAACAGTTCTCATCCAAAGGTAGCCAGCCTCCAGGACATGGTCTAATAAGAACCAACTGGGGAGTCAGATTAGTTCAGCCCTCAATGTCTTAGGATATTTAAAAGATAAGTAAATATTCAATGGTGAGCTTACAGAAAAGGTTGACCATTAGTACTACTAGTAGTGCTTTAAGAGTATTTCACACTTAGCAAATATACTTGAGAAGAGTGTTGGTTCATTTTAGGCATTTCTACACTATTAAATGGGATTTACCAGTCCTGACATTTAATCTTGATGGACTGACATTCTACTAATCTTTAAATCCCAAGCTAACTCTCTGTCAGTTGCATCAAAGAAAGCAAGTACAAAATCCAGAACTTAGCTATTTTATTACGGCCAATAATTCCAAATTGCACACATACACGAAATATGGGTGGTAATGAGTGAGAAAATCAGAAAGAAATAGGAAAAAGTAAATATCTTGCTGTGGTAATAAACTAAAAAAAGGTTTTAGATTATGAGATCTTAAAAGAAGATAAAACAACTTTAAAAACTATACTATGGCTTCTACACAAACATCTTCATCACACCACATCTAAGGCCTACATATGAATTCCATCATTAAGATAGAAAGTAAGTTTGTAAAATGGAGTAATACTCGAGGATGAAGTGGAGTCAGAATTGGGGTACAGATGAAGGAGAATTAGAAATGGGAGGAGTGACTGCACATGGATCATGAATGGTTAGGGATGGCCCTAGAGAATGCTAACACATGTGTAAATGCACACTGAAACGACTACTTATATGATTCAGCCAAATGGAGTGTTATTCAAAGAACAGCAGGCAAATACACAGACAGAGGCAGAACCTTAAGTTCAAGTTTAGTCTGGTCTATGTAGAGAGTTCTATTACAGCCATGGCTACATAGAAACACCCTGCCCAAAAATATTAAGGATGTCAATGACCTAGATCTACAACTTTTATATCAACTCAAGTCTTTCCCAGTTCTCCAATTCCTTGAAAATTCCAGATATACATTGTGCCTTTCCCAGAATCCATCACCCTTATGTGCAGGACTACAAGTCTCCTAATCTCCCAGATCACGTCTGCCATCTCTGTCCATGACTCTCCAGTGACGTACCACACACTTCGTTGTGGCCAGTCCTGAAAGTTTTAGTCTATCTTCTCATTTTACATCTTTTCTCAATGATTTAAAAATTAGTAAGGTCATTTATTCAGCCTCTTCCCAGACTCCTGATGTTGCACAGAGGGCTCAAATAGAGACCTTCCTTAGTAAACAGAGAAAAGCCTAAGAATGTTTATGCACTAATTTGTACAAATCCATCTGCACGTTACATGGTACTGTGTTTGTGAGACAGGGTCTCCTTGCAGCACAGACTGGCCTCAAACGCAATCTTCCTGCCTTACCCTTCTCAATGGGCATCAGCATGACACATATTATCACTAGTATTATATTCATCATCATCATTATTAATTATTATTACTATTTTTTTCAGGACAGGGTTTCTCTGTCTACCCAGGCTGCCCTAGAACTTGTTCCATAGACCAGGTTACCCTGAACTCATAGATCAACTGCTTCTTCTCCCTCTGTATTGGGATTAAGAATCTGGTGGCTCTGAAGCACTATACTTTAAAGAGATCATTTGAAAACTTTAGTAGCAAAAAAAAAAAATATGAAAATGAATGCACTGTGGCACCAGGGAAATGACCGTGTTGAAGCGTCACTGTCTAAGAGGAAAGGATAGGAGTAAAACTCAATTAGAAAAACTGGAGCGAAGCCATTTTACCAGATTGTGAAACAAGCTTCGATAGTCCAGAGATAGGAATCATGGCAGAGAAAGGGCTGTTGAGACATTTAACCACATTAGAGATGTATCCAGAATGTCTTAAGGTGATTAATATCAGACACCATTCTGAAATGCATTACTTCCTTGTTCGAGTGCTTTTTAATAATAATAATACTCTAGTCCATCACAAAATTAGAATTAATCGGCTTTACTGATGTGACAATAAAGCCATGAATCTTTGTGTCTTGCAATGACAACCATTAAAATGTCCTCCTGGGGTTGGGGATTTAGCTCAGTGGTAGAGCGCTTGCCCTAGCAAGCTCAAGTCCCTGGGTTCGGTCCTCAGCTCCAAAAAAAAAAAAAAAAAAAAAAAAAAAAAAAAGTCCTCATGTCATTTTTAGTCCTGTGGGTCATCTGCCACAGATCTGTACACAGGATTTAGGATTAAGGAGCAGGCTCTACTCAGGACTTGCATTCTCTTTGAAGGAATTTAGCGGTGCATGCCTTAATTCTTAAGTCTTCTCCTGCCTGCTTGCATTCATTAGTCAAAGCAAGTCACAGCCAAGCCTGTGTCACAGGTTGGAAATAATCTCATCCTGCAGAAGATAGAGTAAGCTATCTAGTAAAAGGCCAATGATCCTTCTTTTTTTTATTTTATATTATTATTATTATTTTTAGTTCCATGGGTTTTTTCTTTTATTGGATATATTTCTTTATTTACACTTCAAATGTTATTCCCTTTCCTGGTTTGCTGTCCATAAGCCCCCTATCCCCTCCCCATCCCACATAAATGTGTTCCCCCATCAATCAACCTCCCAACATTCCCATGCACTGGGGATCCAACCTTGGCAGGACCAAGGGCTTCCCCTTCCAATGGTGCCCAAACAAGGCTATTCTCTGCAACATATGCAGTTGGAGCCCTGGGTCAGTCCATGTATATTCTTTGGCTAGTGGATTAGTCCCTGGAAGCTCTGGTTGGTTGGCATTGCTGTTCTTATGGGGTTCCAAGCCCCTTCAGCTCTTTCAATCCTTTCTCTAATTCCCTCCAAGGGGTCCCATTCTCAGTTCAGTGGTTTGCTGCTAGCATTCGCCTCTGTATTTAACATGCTCTGGTTGTGTCTCTCAGGAGAGATCTATATCTGGTTCCTGTCAGCATGCACTTCTTAGCTTCATCAATCTTACTGAGTTTTGGTGGCTATATATATATGGGCCTCATGTGGGGCACCAAGATAACTCTCAATCCTAAATACCTATGCTCCAAATTCAAGGGCACCTACATTCATAAAAGAAACCTTACTAAAGCTCAAAGCACACATTGCACCTCACACAATAATAATAGGAGATTTCAATACCCCACTCTTATCAATGGACAGATCATGGAAACAGAAATTAAACAGAGACATAGGGAAACTAACAGAAGTTATGAACCAAATGGACTTAACAAATATTTATAGAACATTCTATCCTAAAACAAAAGGATACACTTTCTTCTTAGCACCTCATGGTGCCTTCTCCAAAATTAACCATATAATCAGTCACAAAACAGGCCTCAACAGATACAGGAAGAGAGAAATCCTCCCATGCATCCTGCCAGATCACTATGAACTAAGGCTGGTCTTCAATAGCAACAATAATAACCAGAAAGCCCACATATACATGGAAGCTGAACAACGCTCTACTCAATGATAACTTGGTTAAGGAATAAATAAAGAAAGAAATTAAAGACTTCTTAGAATTTAATGAAAATGAAGGTACAACATACCCAAACTTATGGGACACAATGAAAGCAGTGCTAAGAGGAAACTCATAGCTCTGAGTGCCTGCAAAAAGAAACAGGAGAGAGCATACCTCAGCAGCTTGACAGCACACCTAAAAGCTCTAGAACAAAAAGAAACAAATGCATCCAGGAGGAGTAGAAGGCAGGAAATTATCAAACTCGGGGTTGAAATCAACAAAGTAGAAACAAAAAGGACTATACAAAGAATCAACAAAACCAAGAGCTGGTTCTTTGAGAAAATCAACACAATAGATAAACCCTTAGCCAGACTAACCAGAGGGCACAGAGACAGTATCCGTATTAACAAAATCAGAAATGACAAGGGAGACATAACAACAGAATCTGAGGAAATACAGAAAATCTATAGCTCCTACTTCAAAAGCCTATATTCAACAAAACTGGAAAATCTGGAGGAAATGGACAACTTGCTAGACCAATACCAGGTACCAAAGTTAAATCAGGAACAGATAAACCATTTAAACAACCCCATAACTCCTAAAGAAATAGAAGCAGTTATTAAAGTCTCCCAATCAAAAAGAGCCCAGAACCAGATGGGTTTAGTGCAGAATTCTATCAGACCTTCATAGAAGACCCCATACCAATACTGTCCAAACTATTCCACAAAATATAAACAGACAGAGCACTACCAAATTCCTTCTATGAAGCCACAATTACTCTTATACCTAAACCACACAAAGACTCAACAGAGAAAGAGAATTTCGGACCTATTTTATTTTTGAAATTATAATCACATCGTTTCCTTCTCCCCTTTCCACCCTCCAAATCCTCTCCTATGTCCCTCCTTGCTCTCTTTCAAATTCATGGCCTCTTTTTTCATTTAATTGTTGGTGCATATATAATACATATTATTTGTAATATCAATGTGCACATATGTAATATGAATATGTAATAAGTACAACCCGCTCAGTCTGTATATCGTTACTTGTATGTACGTTTTCAGAGCTGACCATTAGGTATTGGATAACTAACTGAGGTGCTTTTTCTCCGACAGCACGATTTCTCCCACTCTCAGCATTCCTTATTTTATTATGTAGGCTTGAGGCCGCATAGTCTTTTCCAGATCTGCCTTGGCATATCTATTGCTGCTGTCCTTGTTCAGTTCATGTTTAGACAGTCATGCTGGTTTGGAAAATACATAGCCAGACTCTTGGTTACTTTGTAGTTTCTTCCTTTCCCCACCTTTCTCCACCCCTTTTCTTTCATCCTTTCAATCTTTTAACATTAGATAAAAAAGGATAGAGGGGCAAGGGCTTACATTATCATTAGATGACTTCCTGCTGATTAGGGGCATCAATTTCCTTGGAGCAAGTTTGCTCTTAGCCAGCAGGATGTCTGATATCTTCATTTCTTCTTTGCCCACGACTATGTAACAAACCACGAATGGCAGCAAACACCAGCAGCCAGCCAACAACCAATAATATGCACATAACAACCTGCTTATCGAGGACTCTAGCTTTAAAGTCCCCAGAAAACATCATACAATTGGAGAAACTATCTGCACCCGGCAAAATTACACCTCTGCTAGAGCACAAGGCAAATCACAGTCAATTGTTGTAAACAATCTGAAGCAGCTTCATATTCCACACCCGGGATTAAAATGAAAACATTCTTCTAATATTTCTGTGTTTTTGAAGAAACCGAAGTTTTCACTCCAGAAAATGAGTGAAGCTGAGGTAGATAACACTGTTTGACATATATTCTTTATTTCATAAGTCTTTGGAATCTAGGAAGGGAACTAGACATTCAGATTCATATTTAAGATTGACTGCAAAATTCAAGGTTTCACTCTCCTAACTTCCAAATTTTCTGCTAGCCGTTATCCTAAATGTTTCATTTTTTTTTTCTTTGTGTCTCAAGATCTTCAGAATCTTACTCCTCTCTCCTGAAGACCTTTGGTGGAAACCTTTTACAGTTTTATTAGCTTTGAATGCCAATTTAAGTATACTCTTTCCAGAAAACTCTCTCCTGCTCACCATTAAGTTGTCCTTTAGATAGCCTAGCACACAGCTCTGCCTTAGAACTCACTACACTACCCTGTGACTGTTAGATACCACGTCAGGGAACCGGCAATGTTTATTTGCATGTACTTAGCAACAGTTTCATTCACAGCACATAATAGGTACTTAGCAGAGCTTTAAAGTGATTAAATGAATCAAGGTTGAGTGAATTAATGAGAGATGGCTGGATTCCTTTGAATTAAGGGAAAGTTTTATGGGCAGAAGCAGAGTTAGGCGTCTTAAGTGTGTTTTCTTTTGTCCAGAAAGTTTCAAGGGTACCCCATGCTTCCTGCAAAGGGAGATAATAAATGTATAGATAATGTAAGAACATTAACTCTTCAAAGCCTCCTTAAAACTAACTATGGAAATAGACAAGTTTAAATGAATTTTTAGCAATATTTTCTTCAATATAACCTAAGATAGCTGTAAGAATTTTTAAATTATGATGTCATTTTAAGAATTGTCTCTTATTTTTACTTTATGTGTTCTATTTTATTTTATGAATGTTTTGCCTCCAGGGGAACTGTGTGACTGCCTGGTACCACAAGGTTCAGAAGATGGAGGGATCCCTGGATCTGGACTTAATGAGCATCATGGCCACCATCAAGTTGGTCCTGAGAATTAAAGCCAAACCCTTTAGTTAGATTCTCCTATCCACTGAACCATCTCTTCGATCTCAAAACGTCATTTGGATCATTATCTAAGAATAATTTATTCTAAATTATATAAGTAATTTTACAACCAAATACCACACACAATTCTATTGTCTTTGCTTTTATGGGTATTTTTGTTTGTTTGTTTGTTTGGTTGGTTGGTTGGTTGGTTGGTTGGTTGGTTTGGTTTTGGTCTTGGTTTTTGAGACAGTCTTATTATGTAATCTTGCCTGGCCTAGAACTTGCTATATAGACCAGTCTGACCTGAACTTACAGGGGTCTCCCTGGCTCTGCCCTCTAAATACTTGGGATTATAGTCATTGGTCACTACTCATGGCTCATTTGTGCTAACCACAATATTGTTGCCAATAGAAACCATTTTCATTACTGAGGCAATATCAAAGTGACAATTAGGATCATTAGAGGTCTGCATCAATCAAAAGTTTTGCTTTGTTTGTGTTTCAGGATTTGACTTTATGAAAGAATAAGTATTCCTAACTACGTCGTCTCCATTTTATGTTAGAACTTAAACCTGTGAGGGGGAGAGTCAAGGAGAAGAGTAAAGGAAACTCAGAATAAGAAGGAACCCATATGCACAAGCTGGCGCCTGCAAGGATGGAATGAGCCTTGTGTCAGTTCTTATTGGCCTCTGTCCTTCATGATGTGGCTGTCCTGGAGAAGTCAAGGTGCTTCACCATGGAGCCAAACAAAAACACTTGTCCCTGGAGACAGGAAAGCTGTAAAATGATCCAGGTGAAAGGTTGGGGGGATTATAAACCCAGCCATTGCCTCACATAAATTGTGAGCCAGCATATATGTGGTGATGTGTGTGAACTACAGCGTGGTGGCTACATCATCTCTACTCTCCAACTATCACACAAGAAATGGGCGGTACAGCTCACTCCTGCCAGAAACACACAGGAAAAAGCAATCCTGGATCTGTGTTTAGCCCAGTGTACACACGGAAACCAAGCAGTCACACTTCCTTGAAAATTGGTTCCAGGAACTCCCTCCTATACTAAAATCCGTGGATGCCTCTGTGCTTTCTAGAAGGTAGCATAGCATTTTTATGTAGCCCATACATATCTTCATCTTAACTTTGCTATCTCTGGATTACAGAGTGGGTACATCATTTTGTTTAGGTAAATATGACAGGGCAAAAGAGCTGTACACAGTCAGCACATACTCATTTTTGTAAGCACTTTTATCCATAGTTGATTGAATCTGAGGATTCAGTAATGGAGGATAAGGCAGGACTTTGGTAGAAATAATACAGTGAGAATAAGGTTGTGCTAATACTTTTCTATACATTATATTCTCCAGGCATGAACTCACTGAGTTATCACAACCTGATGCTTCAGGGCCAATTACTGGTTTTGTTTTGTTTTGTTTTTCTCTTTTTAAGAAAGGAGTAAAGATTTTTATTTGCCAATACAAGATAAGACAAATAAGTTAATTTTACAATAATCTTAGACTCCAGGGCTGCTCTATGAGGTTAGCTTGTTATGTAAACAGACTACTATCTAAAATGATGGAGCGATCATATGTGAGTGTTCAAGACCAACAGTGAACAACGAAGAGACAGGAAAGGGCACTTCCTTGCCTCCTTTCCTTGGTAACACGCACTACTGAACAGATGTGGCTAGGTTGGTGGAAAATGGTCTTGCTGTTGTCAGAATACAGTGGCACCAAGTTCGTGTGAACCCGAAGGCTGTCTATCATCCAGCTGCACCTATCATCTTCTCTAGCTAATCTGGGTGTGGTTGTGCACACCTGCAATCCCAGCACTGGGAGGCAGAGGCGGGTACATCTGTGCATCTACTGACTGAGTTCCTGGGTACAAAGTGAGACGTCTCAAAACAAAACACACACAACTGAAAAAGCATACTACCCAGGAACTAGGGGTGACACTCGATGGTACAGCACTTGCCTAGCATGAGCAAGTCCCTGTCTATTATCTTCAGTAATAAAATCGGAGTGGGGAACCAATTGCCAGTATGAAACTAGATTACTGAATGAGAAGTTAAATTAATTTCATATTAAAGTTCGAACAAGAAAAGGGGGTTACAGTAGAAGCAGGCAGGTGGGTCTCTGTAAGTTCAAGGACAGCCTGGTCTTAAAACCTATTTCCAGAGCTACACATAGAAACCCTGGGTGAGTGGGGGAGAGGGAGTGGGAGAGGAAAAGGAAGGGAGGGGGAGGGGGAGAGGGAGAGAAAGCCTGTGGTTCAGCTTAGAGAGCCAGGATCCTGCCAAGTGTAGCTGTGAGCTGTACCCAGCTCTCAGAGAAGTCCAGGCTAATGTATGTCAGGAGGCCTCCGCTGGCAAACTGGTTGGTGGGCTCCTGTACCATGATTTGTCAGTACTCATAGTGATCATGGGAGAAGAATCAAGCGGCCTCAGTATTGGAAGCACTCCAGCACAATTTGCCTAGGAAAATAAGGATCAGAGTCCTTCTCTAGGAAAAATAATTAAAAAAAAAAAAAATTAGTGAGGCCCTAGGCTCTACACCACTGTCATTTTCCATCAACCTGAAAACACTGCAAAATGGTTTCTCTCACACGAAGACAATCTGCACACTCACTCAGGCCTCAGATAGCTACATCCCCCCCTTATGTCAGACCCAGGGAAGTTACAGACGCTGGACAGAAAGCATTCTAGAAGCCAGTGGGTGTGAGCACATTCCAGTCACGGGGTTTGAGATTATGGGTGCGCGGTGGTTGTTTCTTTCCTTCTACCGTTGGGACGTCCCTCTTTGGTGACTTAAAGACTGCTGTACTTTCACCTCGTGTGACCTGGGCACGCATCACCTCCACAGGAGAGGGTTTAGGGGCCACCTCTGTAAGCCTGGACGGCAAAACTTAGGGGACGAGCGAGGGGTGCTGCTCCGGGTGGACTGGGCTGATGCGGGGTGCTTCTCCTCTTTTGCTGTCTCTCCACTCTTCAGCTTTAGTTTATGGAGTTCTTCTGCCACTCGAAGGTACCTGGTCTCCTCAGTGGTGAGGCCCTTATAGGGTGTGTAGCCAGCATCTCTCAGTCCTGCCTGTTGTTCAAAGCGCTGGATGTTCTCCTGGGTCGGTTTTGTGATCAGGGAATTCATGATGAAAGCTTTAGCCCTCATCACAGGGGCCTTGTCTGAACTGTCAGTGGCTGTCCAAGAAGTCACAGAAAGGGAAGAGACGCTGGCCGCTCCTTCCTCTGTCTTGTCAAGATGCTGATACTTGTACTCTGGAATTACTGGCTTCCAGAGGATGCTGCCCATGTTTGATGGAGGAGGAGTCATGGGCGCAAGGTCCTCTAGGGCATCATCATAGCTAAATGTCGGCAGCACATCTCGACGGGCAGGGACGTCTTGCTTAGAGACCCCCTAGGAGCAAAAGAAGACACTTCTGGTTGTCTTGAAGTCATTGGAAGACTGGGATCCAGGTGTTTTTTCTGTACAGAATTCGGAGCTGAGTCCCTGCCACACAGTGAAATGACGCTGGACTGTGCTGACAGACAGATGTTAATGAGGAACATTGTCTGGTTTCTGCAAATTGGCAAAGCTTCTAAGAAACGGTCCATCCAGAGGTTCTGCTTTCCCACCGCCTGCACTGGAACTTCCGCACTAAAGAGTCTTCGAGGCTCCAGATGGCTTAAGAGGCTGCTGGGCTGAGCAGAGCAGAGCCATTCATCCATCGTGAGAGCACAGTGAACGTTCCCCCATGGAGGACTGTCGCTGGCCCCCAATTACGGTTTATATTTCCTTTTTCTTTCCTTTGTACTTTTTCCTTCGGTTTTTGTTTTTGTTTGTTTTTGAGACAGGGTTTCTCTGTGAAGCTCTGGTTATCGTGGAACTCACTCCATAGATAAGGCTGGTCTCAAACTCAAAAATCCACCTGCCTCTGTGTCCCTAGTGCTAAGACGACAACCATGCAGCACCACCATCTGGCAAGTGTTTACATTTTCTAAACATTAGATCTCACCACAATTCACCTATCTTCGTGTAACCTGTAAGTAGCAGCAGACTTACACTCAAAGGACTCGGACCTGCCAGACTGCCACCTCCCTTTGGAACACCAATAAAAAAGCTGCAAAGTCGATCTGCATCCGTACCTGTCAAGTGCCGAAGAGCCTGCACCACAGCCCGCAATACTGATTTGCTGCCAGCAACGCGTTGCTCACCTGCGTCAACTTTGCTTAAATTTACTTTTTTACAGATTTAAATAAAAATAAGGCTTATAAGAGCAATCAGGGCCAAGTGGTGATGACATATACCTTAATTCCAGCACTTGGTAGGCAGAGGTAGGTGGATTCCTTTGCATTCCAGAGCATATATAAGTGAGAGACCCTGTTTTGCTCCCTTGTGCCCCACTCCAACCTATCAGGCACTTAGGATATGTCCAGTTATAGGATATGTCTAAGGGTTTGCCCAGTATGCACAAAGGACTTGGTTTAGGCCCAAATCCCCATAGAAACTCAGCTGTGGTGCTGCCTATAATCCTAGCTCTGGGGACAGACTCTATGAGGAGAATCGAGAGTTCAAGGCTACCCTTGACTACACAGTGAGTTCAAAGCCAGTCAGAGCCACGCAAAACTCCATTTTAAAAAGCAAACAAACAAAACTATGTGTTTAGACAGGTCTAATCTCAGAACTCCAAAGGCTGAGGCAAGAGGACATTCATCAGCATGAGTTCAAGGCTAATTTAAACTGTACAATGAATTCCAGGATAGCCTGGGCTGTAGAGTAAAACCCTGTCACAAAACAGGAAAAAAAAAAAAACCTATGAATTTGTCAAAAAAAAATGAATTAACTAAAAAGAAAGAAAGAAGAAAAGAAGAACTGTTGGTAGTGGATTTATCATTTACATTGAGTATATAGTTTTTATAACAAAAATAAAAACTCGCATTGCTCTCAAACAGTGTAAAGCTTTATTCACACTGGAGCAAGCTACACTGTTTCCAACAGAAAGGGTGGTGGAGCCAGTGTCTCTTAGTCATAACATATTAATTATGAATTACAATGGGAACGAATCCATTACCAATAAGTCAAGGGACAATCAATTAAGCCCATGAGGAAATGTTTTGTAAAAGACCTCCCACCTTCCTAAATGAGATGCATCTGACAGATAATATCTCCCTCTTAAATGTGCGTGCCGTTTTTCACATCTACTCATTAAAAGCCAGCTACTCATAATGCCAAGCCTCCTTTTTGTCTCCGGGGACAGTTTTTCAGAATGTCCCGAATAAAATCTTGGAGGCAAACTCGGAGGGAATGGAGGCCGTCTGATTGGAAGTCTTCTGAGACTATTGTTGTGTAATCCTGTATGTAATTCATCATTTGAAAACGAAAACGCACTTGGAGTTTTCTGCGGCAAGGACTCTTGTGTTGTGCAAGTCCCGAGCTGCTTTCAAACACGTAACCACTTCCCTCTTAGAGGGACCTCTGCGTTTGCTGTGCTACACTACGTACATTGGGAGAGGCATCACTCTGTAATGCCTGTGTCACCTGCCAAGCTGCCCGGCTTGCACTGGGAACCAGCCCGTGCCAGCAAGCGTCTGTCCTCTGCTTACAAGAAGCTCAATCCCAGACAGCAGATGTATATGAACCCTTGAAACGATAGCTCTGGATTTAATTTAGTTTTCATTTCTTTATGGTTTGGGGTTTGCTTGTTTGCTTGTTTTTTAACTTTTATGAAGTCTGTTTCCCCCCAGAATAGCTGATTTGAAACATCTGCTAATCATCTGCCTGCCTTGGCTATGCTGTACCTTCAGAGCAGGACGGGTAATGCTGACCACACCCACCTTAGGTCCCGCCAGTTTATTCTGTGTAGCCTGCTGCTAGGAAGCCTCTATTATTCCTTCCTGTCACAATCCCCAATAAGTCCTGACAAAAGTTTCCCAAACTTTTCCTAACTGCTTCCTCTCCACCTCACCACACCCCGACAACACAGATGCACCGTATCTCTCCGTCTGCTCTTCTTAGCATCTCCAGACCTGAGCCATTTTTCTCTCACTCCTAGCAAAGTAGTGACCAGTTCAAATAAAAGCCTACTTTGACCCCACCACGGATGTGCTCCACAGTATGACTTGGGGTCCCTTTATCTTATACTGTTTGTTGCTGCTTGGTGTTTGACAATCTAACTCTGTGGCCCAGAAGAGCCTGGAACTCATTAGGCAGACCGAGGCGATCTCAAACTAACAGCAATCCCCCTGCCTCACCTTCTCAATGCTGAGCGCATAAGCAACTTCTTCCTCTTTTTAGTAATTTTCACTTGATGCAAGGAGCTACAGGAAGTTGCCCTTGCCTCTTATAAAGGTTAACGCTAGGGTTCCTTTTCTGTTTCTCCCACCACCCACACAATCTCAATCAAGCCACCTGGTTTTTCTGATATTTAGGGTTTTTTTTTCACCTGAAACATGTTCATAAGAATCATAACAAACATAACAACAGTCGCAAGACCTAACACCTAGGGTTCAGGTTGTCCAGCTGTTCTTTTCAGAGTATTCATGTGCCACCAAGTACTGTGTATCTACTAAAACTAGCATGGCAGTAGCCAGGTGTGGCAATGGCAAATACCTACAATCCTAACCCTGGGGAGACTGAGCTAGGAGGCTTACAAATCCAAGGCCTACCCAGTTAACACAGTGAGATCCTTCTCAAAACACCAACAGCAATAAAAACAAAACCAGGAAACTATATTGGTGCTCTAAATGTTAAATGAAAAAAAATCAAATTTCAGTGCAATGTACACCATTGTATTTCTATGAATCTCTGTCTACATGTACTATATATGAACTCACAGATGGTGGAAAATTTTTGCAAAGCATGTGTTTGAACATCTATATGGTTTATACTTTTTTTTTCTTGAGATAAAGCCTCACATAGTCCAGGCTGGTCTTGAACTCCTGATCCTTCTGCTTCAACTTTTCAAATCAAATTGGGATTATAAACATAAGCCACCAAACTTCGCTTTAGCTAAAAATAGTAAGCAGATAGAAAAAAATGGCTACCGGAAAATCTGATGTTAACGAGCACATACACACAGTCACATCAGCCAAGCCTGCCCTGCATTTATGAGAAGAGAATTTTCACGAGCAGTTATGTTTATTGTAATACTGATTTAAAGCATTATTTTGATATAACTGCTTAGTAATTGCCAGCTAATCCAGCATTACATTTTTCTGAATATTCCCAGTGACAGCATAGATACCTCATTTGGGAAGTGTTTAATTTTTTTTTTTTTTAAAGAACAGACAGTGGCAATTTGTCATCCCTCCTGGTGAATAAGATTGCTGACCATGCTGGGGGTGATCCTTTTACTCAAACTGTGTCATGAACATCCCAGGATCACACAACTATCTATACTACAGGAGTCATCAAAGGGAAGAGTTCAGCACACAGAGCCTCAGAAACGATTCCAAACCCTGTTTTCAAGTAATAAGCTTGAGTGAGTCCTGTAGAATGAATTCCATATGAATAGTGTCTATATAGCATGTCTTGGTTAGGATTTTATTGCTGTGAAGAGACACTATGACCACAGCAACTCTTAAAAAGAAAAAAAAAAACATTTAATTGGGTCTGGTGTACAGTTTCAGAGGCTTAGTCTATTATTGTCACAGTGGGAAGCATGGTGCACGCAGCCAGACACGGTGCCGGAGAGGTAGTTGAGAGTTCTCTGTCTGGAACCGCAGGCAGCAGGAAATGATTGCCACACTGGGAGTGGCTTGAGCTTGTGAGATCCTAAAGCCAGCCCACAGTGACACACTTCCTCCAACAAAGCCACACCTACTCCAGCAAGGCCACACCTCCAGTAATGCCACTCCCTATGGAATTATGGGAGCTTTTTTTTTTTTTTTTTTTTTTAATTCATTTTGCTTCCATCTCACTGTCCCTCCTCCCTGTCACCATCTCCCACACTCTTTCCCCCATCCTCCCTCCCCTTTTTCTCTGAGAGGGTGGAGGTCCCCTGGGTATCTTTACCCTGGCTCATCAGGTCTCTGAGGGGCTAAATGCATCCTCTCCCTCTGAGGCCAGACAAGGCAGTCCAGCCAGAAGAACATATCCTACAGAAAGGCTTTTGAGATAACCCTCGCTCCAGCTGTTCCAGACCTACATCAAAACTAGCTGCACATCTGCTACATAAGTGTGGGGGCAGGAGCATAGGTCCAGTACATGCTCTTTGGTTAGTGGTTCAGTCTCTGAGAGTCCCGAGGGTCCAGGTTAGGTGACTCAGCCTTCCTGTGGAGTTCCTATCCCCTTCAGGACCCTTAATCCTTCCCCCAACTCTTCCGTAAGAGTCCCCAAGTTCCACGCTCTATTTAGCTGTGGGTCTCTGCATCCATCTGAGTCAGCTGCCGGAAGGAGCCTCTCAGAGAACAGCCGTCTCCGAGACAGGATAAATGGATCGAAAGTTTTGTGGATGGGTTGGTGTCCCTGTCATTCTGCAAGGGTTCCTGCCTGGCTACAGGAAGTGGCCTCTCAGGTTCCATATCCCCAATGCTGTCACAGCTAAAGTCACCCGCATTGATTCTGGGGCATCTCCCCTATTCCAGGTGTCTGTTAAGACCTTGAGATGCTCCCCCACCTCCCCACCCCCATCAGTCACAGACTTCCACTTATTCTCACGGCCAACTGGACATCCCTCCTGTACCTCCCACACATGATCCTGCCCCCCTTTCCCATTCCCTTCCCCATCCCCTTGCCCTCCGTCTGCCTCCTATGACTGTTTTAATCCCCCTTATAAGTGAGATTCAAGTTTCCTCCCTTGGACCTTTCTGCTTGTTTAGCCTCTTTGGGTCTGTACAGTGTAGCATGTGAACCCTGTATTTTATGGCTAATCTCCATCTATAAGTGAATACTTATCATGCATGTCATTTTGGGACTGGGTTACCTCACTCTCAGGATAATATCCTCCACCCATTTGCCTGCAAAATTCATGGTGTCTTTGTTTTTACCAGCTGAATAGTATTCCATTATGTAGATATAGCACGTTTTCTCTATCCATTCTTTATCCATTCTTCAGTGGAGGGACATCGAGGTTGTTTCCAGTTTCTGGCTATTATGAATAAAGCTGCTGTGAACAGAGTTGAGCAAGTGTCTTTGCTGCACGGTAGGGAATCTTTTGGGAATTTGCCCAGGAGTAGCATAGCTGGGTCTTGAGGTAGAACTATTTTCAGTTTTCTGAGAAATTGACAAATTGATCTCCAAAGTGGTTGGACAAGTTTGCACCCCCACCAGCAGTGAAGGAATGTTCCCCTTCCTCCACACCCTTGCCATCGTGTGCTGTCACTTCAGATTTTGATCTTAGCCATTTTAACCGGTGTAAGCTGGAATGTCAGAGTCGTCCTGACTTGCATTTCACTGATGACTCAGGGCATTGAACATTTCTTTAAGTGCTTCTCAGGCATTTAAGATTCCTCTGTTGAGATTCTCTGTGTAGCTCTGTACCCCATTTTTTAGTTGGGTCATTTAGGTCGTTGGTGTCTACTTTCTTAAGTTCTTTATAAATTTTGGATATTTTTAGCCAATTTTGGATATTTTTAGCCAATTTTGGATATTTTAAAATTTTATAAATTTCAGCCCTCTGTCAGGTGTAGGGTTAGTGAAGATTCTTTCTCAATAGACAGGCTGCTGTCTGGTCCTATTATCAGTGTCCTTTGCCTTACAGAAGCTTTTCAGTTTCATGAGGTTCCATTTATCAATTGTTGATTTTTAGATCCTGAGCCATTGGTGTTGGGTTCACAGTTATTCCCCACTTCCTGTTCTATTAGCTTTAGCGTCTCTGCTTTTATTTTGATGTCTTTGATCCACTTGGACTTGAGTTTTGTGCAGGGTGATAAATATGGATCTACATACATTTTTCTACACGCACCATTTGTTGAAGATGCTTTCTTTATTCCTTTGTATTATTTTTCCTTCTTTTTCAAAAATAAAGTGTCTGTAGGTAGGTGTAGCTTTATTTCAGAGTCTTCGACTTGATGCCATTGATCAATCTGTCTGTTCCGCTACCAAAGCCATGCAGTATTTATTACTATTTCTCTAATATAGCTTGAAGTCAGAGATAGTGATGCTTCTGGAAGTTCATTTATTGTTCAGGATTGTTTTTGCTATCCTGAGATTTCTTCTTTTTCCATTTGAAGTTGAAAATTGTTCTCTCAAGATCTGTAAAGAATTGTGTTGGACTTTGGATTGCATTAAATCTGTAAATTGCTTTTGGTAAGATGGCCATCTTCACTATGTTAATGTTACTGATCCATGAGCATGGAAGATCTTTCTATCTTCTGATATCTCCCTCAATTTCCTTCCTCAGGGATTTGAAGTTCTTGTCATATAGGTCTTTCACTTGCTTGGTTAGAGTTATACCAAAGTATTTTATATTATTCATGGCTATTATAAAAGGTGTTGTTCCCCTAATTTCTTTCTTGGCCCATTTATCATTTGAATAAAGGAGGGCTACTGATTTGAGTTCATTTTTTACTCATCTACTTTGCTGAAAGTGTTTATCCACTGTAGGAGCTCTTTAGTAGTAATATTGGGATCACATATGTATGCTATCATATTGACTATAAATAGCAATATTTTGACTTCTTCTTATCCAATTTGTATTCTTGATCTCCTTTAGTTGTCTTATTTCTCTGGCCAGAACTTAAAGTACTATTTTGGAAAAAAAAATATATAAAGGGGGTGTTGGGAGGAGAGGGCAGCCTTGTCTTCTCCCTGATTTTACAAGAATTGCTTTAAGTTTTTCTCCATTTAGTTTGATGTTGGCTATCAGCTTGCTGTATATTGCTTTTACTATGTTATGCTTAGGAATGGGCCCTGTATCCCTCTTCTCTTGAAGACTTTTATCATGTAAGGGTGCTGTGTTGTGGTTTGCCCTGGAGTTATCTGTATTTTGATGCTAATTTCACTGCCCCAAGGACAGTCACATACTCAGGACTCAGGTGACTTCACCAGAACCTTCTCTCCTTTGAATTTGTAAAGTACAGGTGAGAGGCAGGTACAGGATAGAGGGAGGCCTGCCATTGGATGACATGGAAGGATGGGCGGGAGAGAAGTTTGGAGGAAGAGGAGGAGACTGGAACGAAGAGGGGAAGAGACAGGAGCGGGAGAGAGGACCCGGGGGACAACAGTGGAGGCTGACGTTAAGATTCCGCTCTGCGTATTTACAGGTTGTTATTAATGTTCTTAAGGGATGGATATGTATTGGGCTTTGTATGTTTAGGCGGGCAATTATATCTTATCAATTGGGTCAAAGATTATTGTGTTGTGTGTTCTTTGAGGTGACAGTCTGAGTGTAGGAAAGTGTGCAGCGGCAGGAGACACTGGGCTGCCACGGAGTTGGGATGTGTTTCCGCCAAGATATCTAGTAGATATCTTGGGGGCACCACAGTGCCAGACCTAGTGGGGAGAAACGACAACATTACCTTTTTAATTTTTTATATTTTTACAACAACAGTGCTGAACTTTGTCAAAGGCATTTTCAGAATTTAATGGAATGATCATGTGATTGTCTTCTGTCAGTTTGTCTATATGATGGATTATGTTGATGGATTTTTCATCTATTGAACCATCCCTGCCCTCCTAGGATAAAGCATACTTGATCATGATGGATAACATTTTTGATGTACTCCTGGATTTGGTTTGTGAGTATTTTATGGAGTGTTTTTGTATTGATGGTCATAAGTGAAATCGGTCTGAAATTCTCTTTCTCTGTTGAGTCTTTGGCTGGTTTAAGGATCAAGCTAACTGTGGCTTCATAGAATGAGTCTCAGTGTTCCTTCTCTATTGGTATTAGCTCTTCTTTGAAAGTCTGGTAGAATTCTGCACTGAAACTGTCCGTCCCTGGGCTGTTTTTGATTGGGAGACTTTTGGAAACTGCTTCTATTTGCTTAGGGGTTCCAGAGCTGTTTAAATAGTTTTTCTCATCTCAATTTGTCTAGCTCTGACTGACCTAAAAATAACTATGTAGGCCACAATGGCCTTGAACTCACAGAGATTCTGCCTGGTTTTCTCTCCTAAATGCTGGGATGTCAATACAGACATGTGACAGCATACACATATATTTTGTCTTTACAAGCAACATATTTCATCACAGCATCTTTATATTATATATCATTATCGTTTGTTCTCATCATTCTGTTCCCCATAATTTATAATTTTTAATTTGACCTAGATCTTCTTCATTAGCTGGGTGGTGGTGGTTCATGACTCTATTCCCAGCATTCAGAGGCAGAAGCAGGCAGAACTCTCTGTGAGTTCAAAGCCTAACACCGAGAAACTCCATCTTGATATCTTGAAAAACCAAAAACCAAGAACCAAGAATCAAAAAATAAGTAAGAAAATAAATAAATAAATCTTTATTACTTTCCTATATTTTGAAAGAAGATTGTTTAATCTGAACTTCGTTCTTTTTCCCCACGTATTTTAGTACAGTTATTTATTGTGTGTGTGTGTGTATGTGTGGTGTGTATGTGTGTGTGCTCTCATGTGTGTATACACATATAGGGGACACAAAACAACTTTCAGGAGTTGGTACTCTCCTACTATGTGGATCTTTGTAGGTCATCAGGCTTGGTGGCAAAATCCTTTACCTGCTGACCAATCTTACCAGCGTTATGCTTATCTGAACTTTACTACTTACATTGGATTCTTCCAGTTAGGTGCCATTTGGAATGAACCTTGCTCCATACTTATCAATAATTGGAAAGATGCATTTCTTTTCCAAAAGTAAATGGAAATATACAGAATATATTATTCTGCACGTCCTGTATATATTCTGCATTATTTACAGAGTATAATATACAGAAAATATAGTACTCATCATGGAAATTTTGTATCATTCTCTAATGTTATGACTTCTATCATTTTATTCCTGTAACTAACTTGAAAAATGTCAGCTATCTCACTGATCACATTAGTTAGTTGTCTTGTTGTCCTGACCAAATTCCTGACAAAGCAACCGGAGGAAAGATTTATGTGTGGCTCACAGTTCCAGAGGTTACAGTCTCTCGTGGTGGCAGCAGTGCGGGGCAGCTGGTCACACTGAATCCATAGTGAGAAAACAGGGAGAGACAGCAGCTACCATTCACTTCCCCCCCTCTAATTCAGAAGCTCAAACCATAGAGTGGTGCTCTCCACAATTAAGGTGGATTGTCTCACCTTAGGGAACCCAATTCATATAAACAATCTTAAGGATGTTGTGGTTCATTCTTGCTTTAAAATGAAAGGGAAAAATATCATTAAATTTTGCCATTGTTACCAAGTACAGCAACAATGTAAATCTTTTTCCCCTCCCCTCCTTCCCCCCCACCCCCCATGAATGTAAATCTTAAATCTGATATTCATTTGATTCATTTTCAAAATTAAAATTTGATCATGTATCTTTCTCTCTTTTTAGTGTGTGTGTTTGTGTGTGTGTGTGTGTGTGTGTGTGTGTGTGTGTGTTTATGTGTGTGTTTTATAGGCATGTGCACGCCACTGTGAGTGTGTAAGTTTGAGGAGAATCTGAGGGGGTTGGTTTTTTCCCTCCACCACATCAGACTCCAGGTCTTGAGCTTGCTACCCAGTCCTCTTATTTGTTGAGCATCGTGTGGGGCCTGGTTACTTCATTCTGGAAATCGGGTGTAGCTTCCAAGTGTATCCCGGACTAACTTGAAACATTACGTAGCCCAGATTGGCTTCAGACTTGCACCCATCCCGCCTTTTCATATGCAGATGCAGCATCTCTAACACCTCTGACCAAGCCAATAGAAAATTGTCTGCCTTTAGATCCCAACCCACCCCAAAATGTTTAGAATATCCTATCTACAAGGAATAAAGGGCACGGGTTATTTCACCAAAGGGCATGAGAGAGTGTCTGTCTTATCTAGCTGTAACACTCCAGAGAAGAGGATTGTCTCCGGAAGATTTCATCACTGGAAGTTGCTTGAACCTGCCGCAGCCACTTCCTGCTCGGCGGCCCCACTTTCGCTACCATTTCAGGGGCAGCAGTAGCTGCAAGAGGCCTGGCAGCCTGCCTTGCTCTTTGCTCTGGCTCACCCTAGGAGAGCAGCAATTCTTTGGCCTAGCAGACCTGGCCAGAGATCTGCAGATCCCTACAGAGCATATATATTGTATTATAAAAGAATATATAAAAATATACAGCCCTAATTGTATAAAATGGAATGTTATTCACAATGTAACAACGTAAGTCAGAAAGCAGTTTATGAGAAAGTTCAACGCTATTTTTTGTTTCCTTTTTAAAGTGTTTTGTTTTGTTTTTAAGAAAAAGGCACACCACAATCAGAACCCAGACAGAAAGCATAAAGGCCACAAGTGAAAAGGAGCCTTTAATTTGAAACTAACAAGACACATTCATGGCTAAAAATAGGATTAGAAAATTCTGAAGCCTCTCGCTGCCACTGATCTCAGAGATCTCATCTCCTCAAGTTCTTCAGAACCTGACTGACTAGCTTTACTTGATGAGAGGCTGCTCTGTTGGTGTAGGTGTCAGGGTTAGTGAATAGTGTTGGACGGAGGTCTCCATAAAGGACCAAAGTACTATGTGTCAAAGAAAAGTCCCAGGGAAAAAGCCTTGGAAAGGTGTAACTTCCTGCTACAAGCACAGCCTTATCTCTACAAGTATTAACCATTACATTAGTGATTTGATTAATCTTAATTTACGCTTGCAGGTAATTTTCATAACTGTTTACCCCAAGTTAAAAGTGAACTATGGAAACTTTTACTTACTCAAATTTTCATTCCCCTGGTGAATAAATACACGGTAAATAACTTCATGCAGAGAAATGTGAGAATATAATTCACTATGGTCTTTCTCCATGGTGAATTCAATTAAATTAAACCACCGAAAGAAGAAAGGTATTAGGGAGGGAATTAGCATGATTTTTCTGTAAAGAGTCGGGAGTAAAAATTTTCCAGCTTAACAGATATTTCAGATCTCTATCACAACTACTTAACTGCCATTGTGCAAAAGCATCCATGGGTAACAAGATAACAAGCAGCTGTGGGAGAGTTCAATACTTTGGGATTTGGAGAGATGGCTAAGTGGTTAAAAAGAAAAAATGGCTTCAGAGTATCTGCTGCTCTTTCTGAAACCCTGAGTTCAATTCCTAGTACCCATTTCACATAACTTTCATTCCAGTTCCCACCTCTAGTTTTAGGGCAGGTATGATGCCCTCTTCTGACCTCCAGGGCAACCTGCATGACTTAGTGCACATAAGTAGGCATACATGTGTATAAAATAGTATGAGTAAATTTTAAAAAGAAGAATATAGGACTGGTGGAGAATAGAACTGCAATGCCAAGCATGGCATAGTCCCCCTGAGGGCACAGTAGTGGCATGCATACCTTGGCAGCAACCAGCAGCTCTCTAATTGGACTTCAGACCCACTCAACAAGAGAGAAATCACGCCTGGTTCTGAAGATCTAGCCAACTATGTGGAGAGAGCAAAGTCATGGATCTTGGAGGAGAACCTACAACCACCATTTTACTAATTATCATAATCCCTAACTACATTCTAATATCTGTCCTCATACACACAAATAAAAGTGGTCCACACCCCTCATCAAAGAAAGTGATCAACCCAGTCCCCGTGGATATATCTACAAAACACTCCAGCACCTAGGACTCAGGGGACATTGCAGAAGAGGGGACAGAAAAATGATAAGAGCCATAGGACCAGGGAGTTTGCTGTGAGATTGTTTTTACTAGAGATGTCAGAAGGAGGTATAACCATAAAGTCTGACTAACATGACAGTCTAAACATGACAACCAAAATTAGAGACAACAATCAACACATAAATCAGATGGACAGAAGCCCATGAGGCCTCAGCTCTCCACTAAAAAACACAGGGAACCAAGGAATGCTAAGAGAAACGGACTTCCCTAGAAACGAGTACATCAGTTGGTTATGCAATACCAAATGGTCAGCCCTGAAACACAGTAGGATTGCACAGACTGGATAAGTAATATTTAGGAATATATTTGCATATATGTATACATATATGAATGCACGAGTTTGAAAGAGAGCAAGGGGGAGGCATATGGGAGGGGTTAGAGGGAAGAAAGGAAAAAGAGGAACAATGTAATTACATTATAGCCTCAAAACTACAAAAGTAATAAAAAATAAAACTGGAAATTGAATCTCATATAATTTTATGTGTTGTAAAATACTTTTTGGTGGTTTTTTTCCCACACTTTAATCATGTGTAATTTTAATATAAAACAAGTCATTTAACAGTTCTCAACTCTCATCTATAAAATTTGATGGCAATATTTTCTAGATTATTTAGCTGCATAACAATCATGTGCAATTACAAGTATAAAAATAATATCTTGGGACATAATGGCAGTTACATTGTACATAGTGGCAGTTAACCTTTAATTGGTCTTTTCTACCTCTTTTTCCTTTCCTTCTCCTCTTCACTTAACAAATATTAAATGGTTATAATACACCGATATTATTTAAATGATGATAATGAACAAATCAACAGTATAAAGAGAGATGTGACATTAAACCTGTTTATTTTACAAGATTGTCTTTGATATTAAAATTAAGATGAATGTTAGTTGAGAAAATTGATAAGCATTATAGCAATAGTTCTCAGATATTTTGGATCCAAGATTCCTTCATTCTCTTAAAAATTATTGAATGAAAAATGTTCTGGGTAAGATGGCAGACAAGAGACTGCTCTAGGGAGCCGATGAAGGAGACCATCTGAATAGGCAAAACAGACAATGCCAGAGATAGAAAAGAAATAAAGCTTTAGAAACCCATAAGGGGGAAAAAAAGCAGAGACGACGAGGTAGGACTGAGGAGAGAAGCCAGCGGGATGCAGACTCAGCCTGGGCTCCCTAGAAGGAAAGAGGACTCAGAAGCCTCTTCCCTAAGGTAAGAGTGTCCTTGGGGTTGGGGATTTAGCTCAGTGGTAGAGCGCTTGCCTAGGAAGCGCAAGGCCCTGGGTTCGGTCCCCAGCTCCTAAAAAAAAGAACCAAAAAAAAAAAAAGAGTGTCCTGCCCGCTGGACAAGTCACAGCTCTCCTTATGTTCAAAGCTAGTTGTCAGGTTTTGAAAGTCAGCGATCTTCTAGCAGATGCGTAAATGGTGGAGAGAAACCCATTTTGTCATACTATGACTCAGAGGGCAGAGGCCTGCCACCATCTTTAGAGAGAAAGCATTATTAAAGAGTTACCCAAAAGGCTTGAGAATTGCAAATAACCACAGGTCAGGAAACTCCTATTAAAACATTTACCCAAAGGGCCCTGAGTATAGCAAATAACCACAGGTCAGGGAACCACAGTTTAGCTTGCCTCAGCCCCTGGGAAAGGAAGGCCCAGAGTGGCAGTTGTGGAGAGCAATGAGGGCAGATGTTGGTGGGACTCTGAGAACGGGCAGTAGGAGGGTAGAACAGGCTGGGTTGTACTTAGTAAGAGAGAGAGTCCTGTCTTTTGGAGGTGGGAAACATCTCATTAACAGAGAAGTACTGAGAATTTGATGGCTCTGAACCCAAGGTCAGCAAGTGGATCAAACTGTGGAGTCGCCTGTCTTTCACTGCCATACAGTCTGAGAACTCTGAAGTCCCATGGGAGTATTTGATACGCAGCAGTGCTGTAGCCCTCTAGCAGCATGATTAACGAGGAGGAGGTCTTTGAAGTCTAAAGAGAAGGTTTCTGCCTGTACTGATCTCAGAGCTGTGTACCTTCCCATACTCCAAGCACAGCTGGGAGACAGCCCTGAACTGCAAGAGCTACCCAAGGAGTATAAACTGGGGACTCTCAGGAGAATGAAACAGAAATCTACCCAGACAGCAGAAAGCAAGGTCAAGCATGGACAGCAGAGCCCAACCCCTGACAGGCATTATCAAGCTATCTCTGGAAATTTATGAGACACTTGTCCATTAAACTTCAGGAACTGCATAAGCCAACGGAAAGAAGATGCCATAAATTAAACTGCCTCTTCTTCTCTCTCTATGTATATAATTAACATTCTCCAATCCTAAAAGGTTTTCTAAGGTTTATTTTATATGAATAATACCTGCATGTATGTATGTGCACCACAAGAGCAACGAGCACCTACAGAGGCCAGGAGAGAGCTTGGGAGTTATTGATGACTGTAAGCTACTGTGTGTGTATCAGGAACTACAGCTGGGGCCTCTGCAAAGGCAACGAGTAATCTTCTATGTTCAGTCACCTCCCAAGCCCTATTCTCTAGCTGCTGAGGATGCAAGAAGAAACTACTGTGACTTCAGTCACTTTTTATCTCCTCCCTCCTTCCTTTCTTCCATCCCTCCCTCCTTCCCTCCTCCTTCCTTCCCTCTCTCCCTCATTCCTTTATTCCTCCCTCCTTCCTTCTTTATTTCCTTCCTTCTTTCCCTCCCTCCTTCCTTCTCTGCCTTCTTACTTCCTTTCCTCCCTCCCTCCCCAACCCCCCTCCTTATTTCCCTCTTTTTCCCTCCCTCCCTCCCTCCCTCCCTCCCTCCCTCCCTCCCTCCTTCCTTCCTTCCTTCCTTCTGTTTTTTTTCCTTTTTCTTCACTTTCCGTAGCTTCTTTTGGTCCTTTTTGCTCCGGTGTTTCCTTCTTTTTCCAAGAAACCACATTTAGAAGTATTTTGAGATTACCTGGCGGACTTTTTAATGCTCTTGCAGTTTTCCTTTTCCTTTTCCTTCTGACATTAATCTAATTTTTCACCACTGGAAAAATCTATTTTTCTAGTTATTTCTCTTTTTCTCTTTCATCTTCCCCTTCATAATATTCTTACTCTCCATCTTCTCCCTCCTTTCTGCTTAATTTTGCTTTTTCCTTCCCTGGGACTCCCAATTTTATAAAACAAACATCAATGGGCCTAAAGGATCAGATCAGTCTTAATGTAACAACAATGGTGTTTTTATTAGCCCCATCTTATCTCTGTTTAGTGCATCTAAGCTAAAATTATCATAATCACCAACACCAACAACACCCAAACTATACAAAATATATATACAGAAATATACAAACAGAAATATACAAGATATTCCATAAAAAGACAGGATACATATTTTTCTCAGAAGCCAATGGAACTCTTTCTAAAATAGATCACATTCTTGGCACAAATCAAGTTGTCACAAATAAAAGCCAGTCAAAATCATCTCATATACGATCACAGTGAATGAGTACTAGTAATCAGCAACTGAAACATCTGTATAAAGACACAGAACCTGGAAAAAATACATTTTTAAGTGACTACTGAGTCCTTGATGAAGTCAGAAAGAAAATTCAAAAGTCCCTATAATCAGATGAAAAGGAATCAGAATACAGCAGAAATCCTGAGTTACCTCTAAGGAAAAAGTTCATAAGTGCTCCCAATAAAAAACAATAAATAGATGTTGCTGGAAATAAAGTTCCAGGATCTGTTTGGCCACCTTCTCAGTCTTCAGAATGGTGTTTGCTTCGTTACTTCACATTGGTTGACCTTACTTTTCTCCCATCCTTCCATTCATCATCTCTTGTTAGCCCCAAACCTGCAGGTCTTCCGATTCCCGATTCCCTTTGTTTGCTCCCTTCCTTGTGCAAACCTTTCTTTCTCACTTCCCTTTCCCCTCAGTGGGGGTTAAATCAGTCTCTCTAGGTACATATCCCAGGCAGGACTGGAATTTTCCTGCCTCAGCCTACCAAGTGCTGGGATTTTGGTTGGGTAACACTAGGCCTAATTTTATTCCTTCTTCTCTATTCCTCTTTTTTCCATTCCTTTCAAATCTTCCTTTTCTCTTCATTACATTTTTTTAAGTCTAGAGACTTTTTAAATTCACCAGTGGGTTTTAAGGTAAAAGTTAAAAAAAAATTCAGTCTAGTAATTTAGTCAACAATGCACTGTGAATCTCCTATAGATTCATCCCTTTGGTGTGCCAGCTTGTAGCACTGTCTTGGAAGACTGCAGCACCTTTAAGGGGCGGGACCTAGTGAGAGGAAGCAGGTCACAGGCCAGGGGTTATGGGTCTGGCTCTACTTGACTCTGCCTTGTGATGGCTGCATTCTCTTATTGCTAGCACAGACTTCCTGCCATGTTTAACCATGAGCCAGAATAAATCCTTCTGGTATGTTCTTATCTGGTGCCCTGCCTGATAAGAAAAAAAAAAAAAAAAAGCTAATCTCAAAAAAAGAGGGGGGAGAATTTTTTAAATAAAGAGCTTAATTTTAAATGATAAAAATAAATAAATAAATAAACAAATAACCTAACATGATGAGAGAGAGAGAGAGAGAGAGAGAGAGAGAGAGAGAGAGAGCAATCCAAAACAAAAAGCAGTGAATATCAATGGATAGCAAAGATCAGGACAGAAATTTTGAAATGAATATTAAAAGAACAATGTTTTAGCGAGATGCAAGAGTGATCCTTTAAAAAAAAAAAAGACTAAGATTGACAAGCTTGTCTTCTGGCCTCCATCTGGGCCCAGAGCTAAGGCTGTCCCACAACCCTCTAGACCCAAAACCTGCCTGGAGAAAGCTGGTCTCCCAGGAGTGCTCTCATTCCTAAGCCCACAGGTGAGACACCACTTTTGCTCCACTAACTGTCTAAAGAGGGACCTGCCAGGAGGGCACAGGGCACAGGAACTGATAAGCAGCCAGGGACAGGATCCTTCCTGTCTCTATCTGTGCCCAGAGCAAAGGCTGTCCCCACAGCCTCCAGATCAAAAGCCTGCCCACTGAGAGATGCTCTCCCAGGAGTGCTCTCACTCCTAAAATCACAGGCTCACAGGCCCACAGGGGGTACAAGTTCCAGTCAAAGATAGCAAGACCAACTAACATCAGAGATAACCAGATGGGGAGAGGTTAATGCAAGAACCTAAGCAACAGAAACCAAGACTACTTGGCATCATCCCAGTTCTCTCACCACAGCAAGTACTGGATACTTCAGCACACCAGAAAAGCAAGACAGGGTTTAAAATTACATCTCATGATGATAATAGAGGACTTTAACAAGGACATAAATAATGCCCTTAAAGAAATACATAAGAACACAGGTAAACAAGTAGAAGCCCTTAAAGAGAAAACACAAAAATCCCTTAAAGAATTATAGGAAAACACAAACAAACAGGTGAAGGAATTGAACAAAACCATCCAAGATATAAAAATTAAAATAGAAACAATAATGAAATCACAAAGAGATAGAAATCACAGGAGATAGAAAACCTAGGAAATAGATCAGGAGTCATCACCAATAGAATACAAGAGATTGAAGAGAGAATCTAAGGGACAGAAGATACCATAAAAGCACACAAGAGACAGAGAAAATACAAACTGCAAAAGCTCCTAACCTAAAACATCCAGGAAATCCAGAACACAATGAGAAGACCAGACATAAGGATAATAGGTATAGAAGAGAGCAAAGATTCCCAACTTAAAGGTCCAGTAAATATCTTCAACAAAATTATAGGAGAAAACTTCCCTAACCTAAAGAAAGAGATGCCCATACACATACAAGAAGCCTATAGAAATCCTAATAGATTAGACCACCAGAGAAGAAATTCCTCCTGTCATACAAATGCACAAAACAAAGAAAGAATATTAAAAACAGTAAGTGGAAAAGGTCAAGAAACATATAAAGGCGGATCTATTAGAATTATACCAGACTTATCAGCAGAGACTATGAAAGCCAGAAGATCCTGGGCAGATGTCATACAGACTCTAAGAGAACACAAAAGCCAGTCCAGGTTACAATACCCATCAAAATTTTCAATTACCATAGATGAATTTTCAAGATATTCCATGACAAAAGGAAATTTACACAATATTTTTGAACAAATCCAGCCCTATAAAGAATAAAAGATGGAAAACTCCAAAACAAGGAGGGAAACTACACTGCAGTAAAAGCAAGAAATTAATTTTCTTTCAACAAACCTTTAGTCTTTCTAAAAAAAATTTAGCCACAAAAACACAATTCTACCTCTAACAACAAAAATAACAGGAAACAACAATCACTATTCATTAATATCTCTTAACATCAATGGAATCAATTCCCCAATAAGAAGACATTGACTAACAGACTAGATACGTAATGAGGACCCAGAATTTTGTTGCATACAGGAACTGCACCTCCGTGACAAAGACAAACACTACCTCATAGTAAAAGGCTAGAAAACAGTTTTTCCAAGCAAATGGTCCCAAGAAATGAGCTGGAGTAGCCATTCTAATATTGAATAAAATCAAATTTCAACCAAAAGTTATCAAAAAAGATAAGGAAGGCACTTCATGCTCATCAAAGAAAAAAATCTACCAAGATGAACTCTCAATTCTGAAGATCTATGCTCCAAATGCAAGGGAAACTATATTCATAAAAGAAACCTTACTAAAGCTCAAAGCACACATTGTACCTCACACAATAATAGTGGGAGACTTCAACACCCCACTCTCATCAATGGACAGATCCTGGAAACAGAAACTAAACAAAGACACAGTGAAACTAACAGAAGTCATGAACCAAATGTATTTAACAGATATCTATAGAACATTTCATCCTAAAACAAAAGAATATACCTTCTTCTCAGCATCTCATGGTACCCTCTAAAAAAAAAGACCATATAATTGGTCACAAAACAGGCTTCAATAGATACAAGGAGATTGAAACAATTCCATGCATCCTATCAGATCACTATAGATTAAGGCTGGTCTTCAATAACAAAAAAAAAAAAAAATGACAGCCCACATATCCATGGAAGCTGAACAACACTCTACTCAATGATGACTTGGTCAACGAAGAAATAAAGAAAGAAATTAAAGGCTTTTTAGAATTTAATGAAAATGAAGGCACAACATACCCAAACTTTTGGGACACAATGAAATCATTTCTAAGAGGAAAACTCATAGCTCTGAGTGCCTTCAAAAACAAACAGGAGAGAGCATACAGTAGCAGTTTGACAGCACACCTGAAAGCTGCATAACAAAAAGAAGCAAATACATCCAAGAGGATTAGATGGCAGGAAATAATCAAAGCAAGTAGAAACAACCAAGTAGAAGCAAAAAGAACTGTAAAAAGATCAACAAAACCAGGGAGCCGTTTTTTTGTTTTTGTTTTGTTTTGTTTTGTTTTGTTTTTTTGTGAAAATCAACAAGATAGACAAACCCTTAACCAGACAAACAAGAGGGCAGAGAGACAGTATCCAAATTAACAAAAAAACAGAAACTGGGGAAATTTAAAAAAATATATCAGATCCTACTATAAAAGCCAATACTCAACAAAACTGGAAAATTGGGATGAAATGAACAATTTTCTAGACAGATACCAGGTACCAAAGTTAAATCAGATCATATAAACCATCTAAACAGTATCATAACACCAAAAGGTATAGAGCCAGTCATTAAAAGTTTCACAACCAAAAACGTCTAGGACTAGGTAGGTTTAGTGCAGAACTCTATCAGACCTTCAAAGAAGAATTAATACCAATACTCTTCAAACTATTTTAAAACATAGAAACAGAAGGAACACTATCTAATTCATTCTTTAAAGCCACAATTATGATTATACCTAAACCACACAAAGATCCAACAAAGAAAGAGAACTTCAGACCAATTTCCCTTAGGAATATCAACGCCAAAATACTCAATAAAATTCTGGCAAACCGAATCCAAGAGCACATCAAAACAATCATTCACCATGATCAAGTAGGCTTCATCCCAGGGATGCAGGGATAGTTCAATATATGGAAAACCATCAACATAATCCACTATGTAAACAAACTCAAAGAAAAAAACACATAATCATCTCATTAGATGCTGAGAAAGCATTTGACAAAATTCAACACTCCTTCATGTTAAGGCCCATACCTAAACATAGTAAAAGCATATACAGCAAACCAATAGCCAACATCAAACTAAATAGAGATAAACTTGAAGCAATCCCACTAAAATTAGGAATTAGACAAGGCTGACCATTCTTTCCCTACCTATTCAATTTAGTCCTTGAAGTTCTAGTCAGAGCAATTAGACAACAAAACAGGTCAAAGGGATACAAATTGGAAAGGAAAAATTCAAAATATCACTATTTGCAGATGATATGATAGCATATTTAAATGAACCCCAAAATTCCACTAGAGAACTCCTACAGCTGATACACAACTTTAGCAAAGTGTCTGGATATAAAATTAACTCAAATAATCAGGAGTGTTCCTCTACTCAAAAGGATAAACAGCCTGAAAAAGAAATTAGGGAAATGATACTTTTTCACAATAGCCACAAATAATATAAAATACCTTGGTGTGACCTAAACCAAGCAAGTGAAATATCTGTATGACAAGAACTTCAAGTCTCTGAAGAAAGAAATCGAAGATCTCAGAAAATGAAAAGAACTCCCATGCTCATGGATTGGCAGGATTAATATAGTAAAAATGGCCATTTTGCCAAAAGCAATCTACAGATTCAATGCAATTCCTTTCAAAATTTCACCTCAATTCTTCATAGAAATAGAAAGAACAATTTGCAAATTCATTAGGAATAACAAAAAAACCAGAACTGTGAAAACAATAAAAGAACTTCTGGGGAAATCACCATCCCTGACCTCAAGCCGTATTACAGAGCAATCGTGACAAGAACTGCTTGGTATTGATACAGAGACAGGCAGTTAGATCAATAGATTAGAATTGAAGACCCAGAAATGAACCCACAACCTATGCTCACTTGATCTTTGACAAAGGAGCTAAAACCAATTAGTGGAAACAAAAACAGCAGTTTTAACAAATGGTGTTGGTTCAATTGGAGGTCAGCATGTAGAAGAATGCAAATCAACCCATTCTTATCTCCTCGTACAAAACTCAAGTCCAAGTGGATCAAGGACCTCTACATAAAACCAAATACACTAAAACTAGAAGAGAAAGTGGGGAACATCCTTGTACACATAGGCACAGAGGAAAATTTCCTGAACAGAACACCAATGGCTTATGCTCTAAGATCAAGAATCGACAAATGGGACCTCATAAAGTTGCAAAGATTCTGTAAGGCAAAGGACATTGTCAATAGGACAAAATGGCAACCAACAGTTTGGGAAAAGATCTTTACCAATCCTACAACAGATAGAGAGGGCTAATATCCAATATACATAAAGAACTCAAAAAGTTAGACTCCAGAGAATCAAATAACCCTATTTAAAAATGGGCTACAGAGCTAAACAAAGAATTCTCAACTGAGGATTATCGAATGGCCGAAAGGCACCTAAGGAAATATTCAACACCCTTAGTCATCAGGGAAATGCAAATCAAAACAATCCTGAGATTCCACCTCACACCAATCAGAATGGCTAAGATCAAAAACTCAGATGACAGAAGATGCTGGCAAGGATGTGGAGAAAGAAGAACACTCCTCCATTGTTGGTGGGATTGTAAACTGGTTCGACCACTCTGGAAATTAATCTGGAGGTTCCTCAGAAAATTGGACATAGTGCTCCCTGAGGACCCAGCTATACCACTTCTGGGCACATATCCAAAATATGTGGGAAAAGTAAGATAATGTCTACTGAAATTTGGAATGAAAAAAAGTGTCTACTCTCTCCACTCCCATTCAATACTGTGCCCCAAGCCAAAGAAACAGAGTAATAAAGAAAGAAAGGCAAACAAAATACAAAAAAAAGTAACAAGATACAAAATATAAGTGCAAAGATCTGTAGCTTTCCTAAGAGCTGCAGAGATGGCTCAGCCGTCACTGGCTACCCTTCCACAGGACCCAGGCTTGATTCCTAGCACCCACATGGCAGCTCACAACCACCTGTAACTCCAGTCTGACGCCCTCTTCTGGCTGCTGTGGACACTGCATACATCTGTTCCACAGACATACAGGCAAAACACCCATACGAGTAAATAAAAATTTTAAAAATATATAATTTTTCGGTGTAACAATTAAGTTACAAAGAAATAAAGTAGCAGGGGGAAACAAGTATAATATTTTCAAAAATACCTACCAATAAATCTAATCAAGGAGGTGAAAGACCCAATAATGAAATTGTAAACACAATCAAGAATGAAATGGAAGAGATGGAAATATCTCCCGTGCTCAGAGATGAGAAGAAGTAATACTGTAACAATGGCTGCATCAGTAAAAGGGGTCTACAGACTCAGTGCAATCCCCTCAAAACCTAAAAGACATCCTTCACAGAACTGGAAAAAACTAAAATTCATATGAAAGTACCAGGTTCCAGAGAGTCAGCAACCCTTAGTAAGAAGAGAGGTGCTGAGATCTCACAATTCTGCATCTCAAATCATAGTACAGGGTGAGGGGAGCAAACCCAGCATGGGCTTAACATAAACTTAGGCCTGTTTTTAAAAAACGACAAAAAGAATTAATGATTCAGAAACAACGCTGCACTCTTACAGTTATCACATTTCGACAAAACTGTCAGAAACAGTTGTCAGAGGTAGCTCCTTAAAAGAAAGTGTTAATAAACTAAATTTCCACAGGTAAATTTAAAAAAGATAGATCTATAGCTTTCACTCTATAAATTGTCAAAGAATAAGTGAAATATATTTTTAATTCAAATATATACATGCACTCATGTAACAACAATTAATGGGAAAAAGAGGCCATGAGAAAAGACTGGCATAGGATAGGGTTTGGGGAGTAGATAGGAAAGGAAAAAAAACCAGTGTGGTTGTATTATAATCTCAAAAATAAAAGAAATAATTTTTAAAACTTTAAATCTTTTAAGGGAAACATCATACTTATAAACAATGGAGCTGTATGCAGCCATAAAAAACAATAAAATCATGACATTTGCAGGTAAATAGATGTTACTAGAATTATGGCAAGTAAATCTAAGTCAGATTCTGAGAGACAAACACAATAACTTTCTCCCATATGCTGACCCTAACTTTAATTATGTGCATGACCGTATGTATACATTTGTGGTCCTGGATTATGAGACTAGAAGGGATCACAAGAGAGGAGAAAAGAGACATATTCCCATAAGAGAGGAACAGAAGGGAATGAACAGTGTTATGTGAAATGGGGACTGAGGTGAGAGATGACAATAAAGAATAATACACGAGCATACAGATATATGGTGATACCAGAATAAAACCTGTTTACTTTGTTCATTAGCCTAAGATATTATTAAAGAAAAGGTAAGGTATGGGAACCATTACTGAAATGGTGTTGGAAGTATAATTCATTGAGGGGAGTGTGAGCTTGACTTATACACTGTTCTGAATTCAACCTGTAGCAATGTAAAAATAAAACAAGTAACACATTTGACAGTAATTTATGTTGTATAAGATACCTTTACTGAACAGTTCTTCATTTACAAACCAAACACGTGCATTTACTGTACAAGAAACTACAATAAGAATTTAAAGTACATATATTCATTTAAAATAAAAAAATTCAGCATGTGTTGGCATAAGTGCCATGTTTTATTAAAATTACCATATCTATTTAATAGCTCCTAATTAAGAAAAGCTTAGTAAGAAGAGAGATTATTTTACATTGTACAAACTTGATGTCTAGCTTCACAGAAAATATCTGGATTCTGTTTTAATTTTATTTTTTTCCAAGTGCTAAGCATAGATTACTTATTCTTTCAACTAATACATGAAAAAAATATAATGGGAACACATGAGAAAACAACACAGTAAAATGAAAAATGTCCCCTTTAGAGTTCAGTCTTTTTTAAAAATAGGATATTTTTTATTTGCATTTCAAATGTTATTCCCTTTCCCGGTTTCCTGTCCATGAGCCCCCATCCCATCCCCCTTCCCTTTCTTCTATGAGGGTATTCCCCCTCCCCAACCATCTCCCTTTCCCCCATTGATATTCCACTATACTGGGGGGTCCAGCCTTGGCAGGACCAAGGGCTTCTCCTCTGATTGGTACTCAACAAGGCCACCCTCTGCTACATATGCAGATGGAGCCATGGATCAGTCCATGTGTACTCTTTGGCTTGTGGTTTTAGTCCCTGGGAGCTCTGGTTGGTTGGTATTGTCCTTATGGTGCTGCAACCCCTTCAGCTCCTTCAGTCCTTTCTCTAACTCCTCCAATGGGGACCCTGTTCTCAGTTCAGTGGTTTGCTGCTAGCATTTTCCTCTGTATTTGTCGGGCTCCAGCAGAGCCTCTTAGGAGACAACTATATCAGGTTCCTGTCAGCATGCACTTCTTGGCATCATTAATATTGTCTAGGTTTAATTTTATTTCATTTCTGGTTTCTTAGGACAGTTCCTGTTGTAGTAAACAACAACAACAACAACAAAAATCTCCAAACTTCTCTCCCCTCCCTTGTTCTCTCTCTGACCCTGGCATTAGTTCCTGCTCTCTCAGACCATAGGAACTAGCACTAATTTACCTCAGCAGCTCCACACTGCCCCGCAAGTACTCTCTGACCCAGGCAGTCTACAAACCATTCCAGTGTGGAACTTTGCCACATTGATCTCTAGAGTTAGTTCTGGCACCTGTGGGGCCAAATGGAACTAACCATAATTTATCTCTGATTAGTATGTCTCCTGGCTGCAAACTCTCTGGTTCCAGCTCCCTGGTAAAATCAGGGCTCTAGAAGTCTAGCATAGGCTGGCCTATCACGGCTCCCTGCCATGGACTCTGCTCTCACTCCCAACAACCCAGTGAAATCATGACTCAATAAACTGTAATTTATCAATCAGATTTATATGTTAAATTCTCAATCCACAATACATCCACACAATAAACTCACAACCAATTGATAAGGATATAAACCTCTTACCTAGATAAGATAAATTTGCTACAGAAATCCATCCCAACTATCTTGGCAATTCAAGACCACAGGGATCTGGGTCATCCTTCTCTGTCTCCACCTTGATTCTCCTAGCTCCTTCTCTCATGCTTCTCCCTTTCCTTCTAAAACCTCTGTTCCTGCCCCCCTCCCTTCTCATCCAATGGCAGGCCTCGTTTAATCTTGTCTGCCTTCACCTGCATAATGACACCAACCTACAAGTTCCTATGGACATACCTTCATACTAAAACTTGTTTCTTTCTCTTGTATTTTAATGAGTTACTTAATGCTACATTTTAGCTGAGGGGTTTCCAATCTAGACTGTAATGGTCCTTTCTTAGACCTCATAGGTTTTGTTTTTTTATTTGGGGATGTTTTGTATTTTGCTTTCCTTGGGACAGGGTCTTATGTAGCCTAAGCTATCATTAAAAAAATGTAGCATAGTCAATGATGACCATGAACTTCTGTTCCTCTGGTCTCCCTAGTTCTGGGATTACAAATATATGCTACTATACTGGACATGCTTCATGCTGCCCTGGGGATCAAATCAAGATCTTTGTGCATGCTGGACAAGCAGTCACCAACTAAGCTACCTCACCAAAGAGCTTGAAGTATTTTTTAACATATCATTTCCCAAAGGCTTGGCCTATAAAAATACCATCTGGGCCTTCCTTTCTCCATCAGAATATTGTGTAAGCCAAAAATTTTCATTCAAAAACCACAGTAGGGATTACACACTGGGCAAGAGAAAGACAAATGGTACTTTCTTGAGCACGAAAGGAAATGAAGGAAGGAGCAATAAAACCTGTTTACACACACACTTCCTGTACTACCATATCAGTTCCACCATCATGATAAGCCACCCAGACAGATGATTCTAGCATCTTTGTGCATTAAAGCCAGATGCCATCATAGTTCTTCAAAAAAAAAAATCCAGAGTTCTCTGTATAACTTCCAACCTTGTGTATTCTTGCAGGCAAATCCTTAATAAACCATTACTTCACAAAGTTACCTCACAAAGTTACCTCCCACACCAACTCCTTGAACTCTGAGCACCAATTAAGTCAACATGATGCATATTGGGGAAAACCCCATACATTTTCTGTGGTTGATGATTTCCTAATCCTGCCTTTATTATTTTTAAACATTAGTCAGCTCTACGTTATGATCTTCAGCTGTAAAGAATGGTTTCCTAATCTGGATGTGAAGACAGAAGGCTTAATCAGAAAACTTACAAATTCAGCTTCAAGTTGTATTCCTCAGAATAGAAATGACAAAGTCGTGAAAGTGTAAATATTCCTACTCCAAAGGGAGCCTGCCTACAACCGGAGAGCAGTGCTTTTCTCTATGTTCAAGAAGAACATCTAAAACTCTATATTTACAAGAAGTTCATCTGCTACTTTAAAGAATGCAGTGACTACATGAATGTTTCTTAAATAAAACTCAAGGAAAGTCTAAATATAAAAAAAATGATCATAATCTTAGTTGAAAATCAGGGATATATGTGTTCCTGGCAAGAAACTACACTGAAGATAGAAGAAAAATTCTAACTTCCTTTAAGAGTAATCTTCAGTAAATCTTTTTTTAATTTTATTTTTCTTGGATATTTTATATATTTACATTCCAAATGTTATCCCCTTTACCCCTCCTGTACCCCCTTCCCCTGCTTCTCTGAGGATGCTCCCACTCTCTCCCAACCACTCCCACCTCAATGTCCTGGCATTCCCCTACATTGGGGAAATGAGCTTTCACAGGACAAAGGACTTTTCCTCCTATTGATGCTGGTCATTGCCATCCTCTGCTACATATGTGGATGGTTCATGGGCTCCTCTATGTGTACTAATTGGTTGGTGGTTTAGTCCCTAGGAGCTCTGGTGGGGTCTGGTTGGTTGATATTGTTTTTCTTCCTATGGTGTTGCAAACCCTTTCCGTTCCTTCAGCCTTTCTCTAACTCCTCCACTGGGGTCCCCTTGCTCAGGCCAATGGTTAGCTGAAAACATCCTCATCTGTATCAGTAAGGCTCTGACAGAGCCTCTCAGGAGACACTCATATCTGACTCCTGTCAGCAAGCACTTCTTCTTTTTTTTTTTTATTAACTTGAGTATTTCTTATATACATTTCGGTGTTATTCCCTTTCCCGGTTTCGAACAAACATCCCCCTCCCCTCCCCTTCCTTTATGGGTGTTCCCCTCCCACCCTCCCCCCATTGCCGCCCTCCCCCAACAGTCTAGTTCACTGGGGTTCAGTCTTAGGACCCAGGGCTTCCCCTTCCACTGGTGCTCTTACTAGGATATTCATTGCTACCTATGAGGGTCAGAGTCCAGGGTCAGTCCATGTATAGTCTTTAGATAGTGGCTTAGTCCTGGAAGCTCTGGTTGCTTGGCATTGTTGTACATATGGGTCTCGAGCCCTTCAAGCTCTTCAGTTCTTTCTCTGATTCCTTCAGCAGGGGTCCTATTCTCAGTTCAGTGGTTTGCTGCTGGCATTAGCCTCTGTATTTGCTGTATTCTGGCTGTGTCTCTCAGGGCGATCTACATCCGGCTCCTGTCGGTCTGCACTTCTTTGCTTTATCCATCTTGTCTAATTGGGTGGCTGTATATGTATGGGCCACATGTGGGGCAGGCTCTGAATGGGCGTTCCTTCAGTCTCTGTTTTAAACTTTGCCTCCCTATTCCCTGCCAAGGGTTTTCTTATTCCCCTTTTAAAGAAGGAGTGAAGCATTCACATTTTGATCATCCGTCTTGAGTTTCATTTGTTCTAGGCATCTAGGGTAATTCAAGCATTTGGGCTAATAGCCACTTATCAATGAGTGCATACCATGTATGTCTTTTTCTGTGATTGGAGGTTAGCTCACTCAGGATGATATTTTTCCAGTTCAACCATTTGCCCTCTAATTTCATAAACTTCGTTGTTTTTTTTGATAGCTGAGTAATATTCCATTGTGTAGATGTACCACATTTTCTGTATCCATTCCTCTGTTGAAGGGCATCTGGGTTCTTTCAGCTTCTGGCTATTATAAATAAGGCTGTGATAAACATAGTGGAGCACGTGTCTTTTTTATATGTTGGGGCATCTTTTGGGTATATGCCCAAGAGAGGTATAGCTGGATCCTCAAGCAGTTCAATGTCCAATTTTCTGAGGAACCTCCAGACTGATTTCCAGAATGGTTGTACCAGTCCAGCAAGCACTTCTTGGCATCAGCAAAAGTGACTGGGTTTGGCGGCTGCATATGAGATGGATCCCCAGCTGGGGAAGTCTCTGGATGACCTTTGCTTCAGTCCCTGCTCCACTCTTTGTCCCTGTATTTCCTCCCGTGAGTAAATCTTTGAAAATGCCTCAGTTTCTCCTCTTACAAAGAAGAGCCTAGCTTCCCAGCTCTGGTTATTAAAGATCTAAATAAGACAATATGCAAAGCATAGACAATGCACCAAGCAGAGGGTCTAATAGCTAACAAAACTTAGGGTTAAAACTCTTCCTTTAAGGGTTGGGGTAAAAGTAGGTAAAAGTGCTTGTCACCAAGCATAGAGGCATGATTCAATCCTCAGAACTCACATGGCAAACAGAGAAAACAAACTCCTGCAAGGTGTCCTCTGACCTTTGCACATACACCATGGCTGCCTGCCCTCAAAGAACCTTTCCGTTCTTCCTTTTTGAACAACTCCTAGAAAAGTGGCTCTCAACTTTCCTAATGCCTCAATTCTTTAGTGTCATGGTGACCCCAACCATATTATTTTTATTGCTACCTCTTTATAACTGTAAACTTGCCACTGGTATGAATCATAATAAATATCTGTGTTTTCTGATAGTCTTAGATGACCTCTGTGAAAGGGTTATCCAACCTCTCCAAGGGTAGCAGCCCATAGGTTGAGAACTGCTGCCTTAGAAAAATGACCTATAGATATGCCCTCTTGACCGACTAGGACAAAACCATAAACATCAAACAGATTGTAAATGGTTCTATTATCCCTTTCAACGTGTTTTTTTTTTAATGTCATTTTTAGAAGTAAGAAGCCATTCAGTGACAATGAGACTACCTAACACACTCCACATCCAGTCAGGACCCAGAGATACAGTTCTGACTGTGTCATATATAGACAGTGAGTCTCACAGGGAAAATATGGATGCCAAAATAATATAAGTTGATATTTCTGTAGCTATACTTTTCTCCATTACTTACCTTTTTCATTTAAGTCTTTTCATTAAATAACACATGGAACATTCAGCCTTTCTTTCTAACCTATTAATTAGCTGGTCATAATTTTTATTTTTGTTTTAACTAAAATCAATCAAAGAATATAAATTTTAAGAATTATTAGAAATAGAAACACTGGCATGTGAAAATTAAAATGATAGTGCACTGAACTATCATATTCTATGTCTTAGTTAGGGTCTTATTGCTGTGAACAGACACCACGACCAATGTAAGTTTTATAAAGAACAACATTTAATTGGGGCTGCCTTACAGGTTCAGAGGTTCAGTGCATTATCATCAAGGCAGGAGCATGGCAGCATCCAGGCAGGCATGGTGTGGGCAGAGCTGAGAGTTCTACATCTTCATCTGAAGGAAACCAGGGACAGACTGAGCATCCTCAGGCAGCTAGGAGGAGGGTCTCCAAGCCCACCCCACAATTACACACTTCCTTGAACAAGGCCACACCTTCTAATCATGCCACTCCTTGTGCCAAGCATATGCAAACCATCACATTCTATAAACACAGGTGAAAGCTTGATGTGATGAATATCTTGTTGTAATCAAAGAATGCAAATAATAGCCAAATTAGAGGTAAAGGCTTCTTATTGTTATCCTCATTTCTCATAAAACTGAACATGAAAGTATTCTGGGCCCTTCCAATCTGCACCTCCACCTTCACCCAACCCTACAGTCCTGTTTGTCTCCCATGATGTCTTCCCTAACCAGGGACAAAGATAAGACCCCCACCCCAATACCTATGACAGCTGTAACCTACACAGAACCCAACAGAAGTGGGATCTATCCCCTCTGTCGGAGCCCCTTCATCCTTCCAGTCTGCAACTCTACCTGCACCATGGCAGATTAGCATGGCTGCTCTCTGACCCCACAGCCCTCCTTATATCCCATGAGAACTGCTCTAACCAGGGACCAATGGGGCCTGCTTAACCAGGGACACAGGAGGCCTGCTCTAACCCAGCTCACACAGTTCTACCTGCCTTTGAGGAGGGCTGCTTCAAGCTGAGACACCCAGGCCAGTTAAACACCAAAGATAATCAGATGGTGAAAGGCAAACACCAGAACATATGCAACAGAAGTCAATGAAATTTGGCACCACTAGAACCCAGTACTCCTACCACAGCAAGCCCTGGATGTGCTAACACACCTGAAGAGCAAGATTCTGACTGGATATAAGGTCATTTTCTTATGCTTCAGTTACGTTAGGATACCTAGGGCTTGTTGTAGAATGGTAGTTGTGCTCTGAATGACATATTGCCCTGATGTTTGTTGATTGTTTTCTTTCATGGACCTTTAGTCATCTGGATAGCTTTGGTCCCTGGATATTCTTGTTGTAGTAGGTATTGGGAGGGGAGTTAACCTTGATGGCCCTGGTGAGGCAGGCTTCTGATGGGTATCCTTGGGCTGTATGGTTCTGGATCTGCAAGCCTGTATGGTTCAGGTCTGTATGGTTCAGGAGCCACAGATCCAGTGAAGGTGGGCAGAGAGAGGGCAAGAGAATGGAGGTCTCCCAGGATAGCAGGACACTCAACACAGCTTGACTTGGCCCAGAGGACTCAATGAGCAAGGAAAATGGGTGGGGGAAGGGAAGCTTACCTGTATAATTCAGGGTCTGCAGGGTTTCTTTATTCATTTCTATTATTATTATATTAGATTTTTATACATTATATTATATATAATATATTATATTCTCATATATGATTCTCATATAATATATTAGAATCTACTAGAATATACATTCTAATAATATTTGTATTAGAAAGAGAAAGAGTGTGTGTGTGTGTGTGTGTGTGCCCACATGCACATATTTGTCTACATGTCTGTGTTAGCATTTATTCAGCTCCAAAGTAAAATGAAGACATCTACAGGAACGTGAAGGGAAATGGAAATCAATTATGTTAAGCAAAATAAGCCAGACTTAAGACAAATACTTTGTCTCATGGGTGGAATCTACACTTTAATTGCTGTATACATGAATGAAACTAGAAAAGAGATCTTAGTGTGAGCATGAAGAATGAGAAGGTGATGGGATATATGGGAGGAAGGGAGGAAGGGGACTAGCCAGAAGTAAGCAGGAGACAGAAGGATGGTGACAGAGAAACAAATAAGAAGAAAGTACTAGGAAAATCCCATTTGCACACTAAATTAAAATTAAATAAACATGATGTAATGGTGTCAAGGAAACTTGTAATATCTCTTGTATTTAATCTTTTTTCTCATGAATTTTATTCATTTTAACTTTGTAAAAACTCATAAACATATGTAAATATTTCCATTAAAAGTGAATAATACATTTTGTATGTACTATTTTTTATTTTTCTACAAACTTCTTAGGGAAATTATCAAGTTATATAAGGTAGTCTTCATAGCTCCTTCCTATTAGCACAACTCAATGCAATTTTATATACTTTGGAGCCTAAAAGTACATATCTTGAAATAGGAACAGCATTTATTTTAATCCTAGGTATATTAATTTGACCACTGAAAAGGTATAATTTACTTAATTTCTTTATCAAGCTATGAACATTTAAAAAGTTATTTACACTTCATATTTACAATCCACTGTGTTTGGAGATAAGAATTCTCCCTTTTGAGGCTCCAAGGCCTGACACTATTACTGACGCTATGGTGTGCTTACAGACAGGAGCCTAGCATGGCTGTCTTCTGAAAGAAGCTCAAAGAGTCAGATGCAGATACTTACGCCCAACCAATGGACAGAAGCTGGGAACCCGGTGATTGAATTACGGAAAGCCCGGAAGAAGCTGAGAAGGTGAGTGACCCCATAGGAAGACCAGCAGTCTCAACTATCCTGGATCCTTGAGATCTCTCAGACACTGAGCCACCAATCAGGCAGCATTCACCAGCTCGTATGAGGCCCCAAACACATACACAGCAGAGGACTGCCTGGCCTGGCCTCAGTGAGAGAAGAAGCAACTAACTTAGAGAGACTTGAGGCCCCAGGGAATGGGGAGGTCTGGTGGGGTGGGTATGAGGTGGAGACATCCTCTTGGAAATTGGGGTGGGGGTTGGGGGGGAGGAAGAATGGGATGAGGAATTTTCATTGGGTAGACCATGAGGGGAATAACAACTGAACTGTAAAATAAGATTAAAAAAAAAAACGTTTTTAAAGAATTCTCTTCTGTTCTTAGTCACAATAAGTGCAGTAACTTATTGGATATCTCCAAAAATTTTCTCCTCCTTTCTATTTGTGGTTTCTTAGCTTTCTTTATGATCTTTCCTTCCTAGAAAAATTTTAATACCTTACAATTTTAGAGATGTTAATGGAGCCTGAGATCAAGGTTTAATTGGTGGGTAACTATCCTTTTTACTTCCCTCTTTTTCTCTCTCCACCACTTTACCTAACCTTTTCTTCCTTTCCTTTTTCAGTCTTTCTTTTCATCCTAATATCATATTCCAAATTATGTCAGACAGGCACCTAAACTCTACCAGCTATGGAAAGTAGGGTAGAATTACCATAGGAACAGCATCACTCCTATATGACACTACAGGGGAGAGGCAATGTTGAGAAAAGTAAAAAAGGGGCAAGGGGCATGATTGGCCATCTAATCAAATAAAGGACTTATTTTCCAGAAGATCTACAAGTGACTAGCAAAAATAATCTGATTTTTGTTATCTTTTCCTTTCCCTGTGATTTAGTTAAAATGACTTGTTGATGTGCTAAGTGATATGGACCAGATGCTAAGCAAAGAGATGGGGATCCTGAACCATGGCTAACTCATAACTAGATCACAAAACCTGACACCTAGCAATTTTAGTATTCATTGATGCATTAGAAATATTAAATGTCCCAGGATCATACTGTTTAAGAAAAAAAAATCAGCATATCATAGCCCTCTCCTGGAGAGTCATGATATACCCTTGTTCTACTAGTGTGTGTGTGTGTGTGTGTGTGTGTGTGTGTGTGTGTAACACAATTATATATTTAATTACATACATCTCATTTTTAAATAGAATCAGCTTTTATCTTGTTACTGGAATAGCAAGTTGAATTCTACTAAATTCTCAACTAAAAGGTATTTTAATCATGCCAATATATACCATTGTAGACCATTCTACATTTGCCAGATACTGCGAAACTTAAAATATCTGTATGCCCATGGCATTAGTTATTTAAATACCCCAAAATATTAGAACAGCTAGCACTATGCCCTTGAGAAATTATTACTGATTCAGAGAAGTAAGCATAAATTTTGTTTTATCACAAGATACTAGAAACAATACTTAGAAATGTAAAAGAAAGCTATTTACATAATACTTTACATAACAAACTCCCTATGAGAAATGAGAATATTAAGATTTCAAAAGTGCTGTCACAGCAAGTGGTCACCTTATTCTACTTTTTAAGTAACATTTTCTTTAAACAGAAGGACACTGTGTTCTGTGTTTCTTCCCTTCTAAACGTTCTGGACTCACTGCTTTCTAGGTATCAATTTATGTTGGCTCTGTGAGTGGCCTCAAGTTTTTTACATCCTTAAGCCCCCAGTGTTGCTAAGATTTAGGGCAGATAAGTATGTTGGAGCACTGGACACTTTTCAGGGAGTATAGAGCATGTCTGGGGACCTAAGAGTAAGCCATGGGTTAGGAAGATATCTTTGACTTCATTGTGAGTCAGGCCCTGGTCTTACACTAATAAATTCTATCTTATTCAATGTTTCAAATACTTTTCTATACTCATTTCATTTCCAAGAATTTTGGAGAAATCTGATGCAATGAGGTAAGGGCTACATTTTACTTAAGTGGGTGCTATGCCTAGTTTTTTTTTTTTTTTTTTTTTTTTTTTTTTTTTAAAAAAAAAAGGTCCAAAAAAGATTTTGTAATGCCAACATGGAACTTCTTAAAATTGTTATTATATTGACCTCTTCTAATAAATAGCAGATCATGATAATAGCTATTACAGAATAACTCAGGAGCAATGTAATCAAACAAATTCAAATTTTTAATTGAACTTCAAATTCATCTTCTCTAAAAGTTTGTTTTTTAAAAATATTAAAAACTCTTAACATAGAAAGTGGTATCTACTAGAGTCAGGACTCTCACATGGAGTAAGGCATTTTAATAGAAAATATGTTGACATAAAGTCATAGAAAACTAAGACCTAAAGTGTTTTATAAAGAAACAGGAATAAAATGTTTGGCATGTCAGCTGGAGTGGCAAGACAGTGTTGCACTGGGTCAAAGTGATGCCAGGAACTTTTTCTTTATTGGTATAACAGTTGTCACTGTGAGTCACTAAGCATAGAGAAAGATCTTAGTGACTACAGAGACTACAGGAACACACCTTACCCGGTGCCTTTTAATGTGTCATATATATCAAAGGATCATGGGGCTATCCCACATTGCAACTATGAATTACAAGAAATTTAAAGGGAAGTTTTTGGAGATTAAAGATTGGAAAATCCCCAGTCATTCTGATGCAATGAAAAAAAAATCCCACGTAACTGATAAAATAAATAAAGGATATATTCAAATAGAAGTTTCAAATAAATCACTGGTACACATGTAAGTTGAGCCCATGTAGATAAACACTGTGGGACTAAGAGATGCAGGAGGAAGAAACAGGCAATCATTTCTAAATAGGACTGCATTTCTAAATAAAATACATGTGTAGTCAATTTAGAAAAAGGAAGCTTATAATCTCTTTCTTTCCTTCATTAAAAATAAATTCTGCTTTCACATAACCTATCCTGATAATAGTTTTCCTTCCCTCTACTCCTCCCCGTTCCTCCCCCCACTTCCCCTCCACTCCATTTCTGTCTCTCATTAGTAAAGAACTGGCTTCTAACATAAAATATCGAAATATAACAGAACAAAATATAGTAAGGTTTTAAAAAAACTATCACATTAGTGTTAGACCAGACAAACAAATAGAAGAGTTTAAGAGAAGGTATGCATACTCAGGAATCCCATAAAAATAGTAAACTGAAAGCCGTAAGTATAGAGGACCTGGTCAAGGCCTGTGCAGGTCCTTTGCACGGTGTTTCAGTCTCTGTGAGTTCATATGAACCTTGTTCATGATGACAAAGTACATCATGGTTTTTTTGGTATCCTCCATCTCCTCTGGTTCTTACATACTTTCTGTCCCCTCTTCTGTGAGTTTCCTGAGCTCTGAGGGGAGGGATTTGATGGAGACATCCCATTTAGGGCTGTGTGTTTCAGATTCCCTCTGAGTATAATTTCTGGCTCTGAGTCTCGGCATCTGTTCCCATCTGCTGCAGGAGGAAGCTTTCATCATGGCCGAATAAAGCTCTGATCTATGAGTATAACAGAACATTATTAAGAGTCAATTATCACTACGTTTTTTAGACCAGCAGTGTTTGGTTTTACCCTAGGTGCCTGGGCTACCTAGTTAGTCTCTGGTTCTTAATCAGCCAAGAAGTGTTGATTATGAATTCCATCTCATGGAATGGGCCTTAAATCAAATCAGATATTGGTTGGTTATACCCATAACTTTTGTGCCTCCATTGCTCTGACATATATCTCAGACAGGGCACAATGAGTGAGTGAGTGAATGAATGAATGATTAAATGAATGAATGAATGAGAAAAGACATGACTGGTCTTAGGTATGGCAGATGATAAAGTTTATTATGGATAAAAGGGAGAGCATAGCCAGAGGCAGGAACATCTGGAAGAGTCCAGCGTGGACATGACCCTGAGCCATGTGATGAGAGGGCTGATGGAAAAGGAGAGGGGGAAAAGGGGAACCAGATACAGTAGATGGGATGCCCAAAAGAGAGGAAACAAAAAGGTCAGGTGACCACAATGTTTAGATTCCAGAGGGAAGAGCCCCTGGGCTGGAGAAGTTTGGGGTAAGGGGGCAGGATATACCAGACAGGAGGATCCTGTAACAGGTTGGAGCTGAGAGATGCTGGGAGAACCTGATGGCCAGGCCCACTTCGATATGTTTAGTAGGCAATTTAGCCCTTTGCTCCAGGTTTGAAACCTAACAGATATGACTATAGATCAGAGATTGTGTGGCTGGCTTGGGGTTTATATTTCACTTTTGCTAGCGTGCACAATACCTTCCTATAGCAAAGACACTGGAACATAGGGGTAAAGAGTCTCCATAGGCACCAGCTTGGCTTCGCCATTTCCAATGAGTTATGTAGGCATTGTCATCAGCGAAGAGGCCTTCTGTCAGTTTGTTGAGAGCAACCTATGGTCTTGCCAACAGCCTGGGTTCTTTGGGGATTTCCATGACACCTCTTTGGCCAACAACTCAAGTAGTTGTAACTCAATTCTGGTACAGGAAGCTTCATTTGGGGACAAGAGATGACCACTTGAAGTACTATTTCCCCATTATTTGTGGATTTCATTTAGACTGCCCTCGTATGTGTATATATTTGGACGTTTCTACTGTACTAGGGTTCCAACCCATCAAATGCCTCTTAATTTTAGTTATCTCTTCCCGTGTCACTCTACAATACAAACATAAAGAACTAATTGTAAAAAAAAAAAAAAAAAATTCACATTAAGTTTCAGGACTCCTATAGAGTCCTAGCTGAATGAACAAAATTAACAAAATGGAAAGGAACAGATAGGACTACTCCTAAGTTATGGTGTTGGAGACAGTTTATTATAGATATAGGAGAGCAAAACCAGAGTCAAACATACCTGGTAGAGTCCAGCATGTTCATGACCCTGAGCATGTGGGGAGAGGGGGAGGGAAAGAGGAGGAGGAGAGAGGGAAACCAAGTACAGCAGCTAGGAGGTCAAAGGTGAAAAAGGGCTGGGTAACCAAAACGACTGGATTAGATAGGGAAGAGCTCAGCACCTGTAGTGGTAAAAAATAGAAAAAAGACGCAGGGCACCAGGCACCAAAGAGACATCAACCCACACTATCGCCTGCACTGTGGGGCCTCATGGCATCTGTGGGGTATTTTCATCTCAGTCAGTCAGACTCTCTGGCCCAGAGTTCTCAAAACGTCGCCGCCACCTGACTAAGTTCCCAATTTCCATCCCACGCTAGCACCAGCTACTCTCTGGGCCCTGCGGCACCATGTCTAGCCCCATCAGTCTGTCTCACAGCTCTCTTCTTCGAACTCTGCTTACATTCCCAGCACCCTCCCACTGCGGTTATAGTCACAATTCCCAGAATCCCAGGAAAATCAAAACTCTAGAAGCTTGTAATTCAATCAGATTGAGATCAGTAAATTCTCTCTCCACAAAGTGCCCACACAATGAACTCGGAGCCAATTGATATTGATATGAACTGCCCACCTAGATAAGACCAATTATCCTATAATAATCCATCCCTTATAAGATATTCATAGCTACCTGTGGCTAATTAAGGCCACACAGGGATGGGTCATCCTACTTCTCTATCTTCTCTTCTTCTTCCCTTCTTCCTCTCTCTCTCTCCTTTCTCCAAAACTCTGTGCCACTCTTATTTTTTCACTGCCCAATCACAGGCCTTGCCTTATCCTGTGCCTGCCCTCACTTGCATATAGGCATCAATCCATATTTCACCCTTTCTGTCTAATTAAAAAAAGAACTTTTCTCTCCGATATAAGCTGAACACAACTATTACCATTCTGTAATTTATAAAGTATAAGAAACACCTAACACCTAGTCTATCATTTTTGTCAATTAAATAGAACATTCTGTTATCTATTCTAACTTAAGAAAAGCTAAATTCCATGTGTTATGTCTTGGCTAACTTGTATACTATCTGAAAACTATCCAATTAAATATGTATTCTCAATGTTAAATAGGCTGGGTAGGCTATGAGACTATAATTAGTCTTCAACCCCATCAGAAATGTGTTAGACAAGAACCCACCTGGACTGAAAAGTTTAGAGGAAGTCGTGGGGTATACCAGCCATACCTTGTAATAGGTAGGGACTGAGGGATGCTGGGAGAACCTGGCCAGCCCAGTCCACTCTGATATGTTAAATAGGCAACCCAGACATTTATCCCAGGTTTGAAACTTAACACTAGCCAGTCTAAATATTTTTGAAATATATTGTAGTGTGGGTCTGGAGGCTTCTGTTTGCACTCCTAATACTAGAGAGCAGGTTGTAGATCAATTCAACATCAAGGCCAACCTGGTCTACACAGGAAGTTCCACACCAGTCAAGGATAGAGACTCTGCCTCAGCCAGCAAACTGCCAGCCATGGTAGCACACATCTTTAATTCCAGCACTCAGGAGACAAAAACAGGCAGATCTATGTGAGGCTAGCCTGGTCTACAAAGTGAGTTGTATAACAGCCAGAACTTCATAGAGGAATCCTGTCTCCAAACAAAACAAAATATAAAACAAAAAGGAATACATTTAATCAACCCCCTATATTTACTTTATGGGAATTCAAATTCAAACTCTATTCTTTTTGAAACTAAAATTAATTTAGTTGAACTTTAGAAATTATTCATATTTCGCTTCTGGTCTCTATCTGCACCCAGAGCTGAGGCTGTCTCACAGCTCTTCGACCCAAACCTGCCTGCAGAGAGCATATCTGCCAGGAGTGCTCTCCTTCCTAAGCCCACAGCCCACAGGTGGGAGCCCACTTTCTCTCTATGGACTGTCCAAAGAGAGACCTGCCAGGAGTGCACAGAGCTTGGGAGCCGCAGGGCAACCTGGGACAGGACCCTTCAGGTCTCCATCTGCACCCAGAGCTGGGGCTGTTTCACAGCTCTTGGACCCAAAACCTGCCTGCAGAGAGCTGGTCTTCCAGGACCGCTCTCACTCCTAAGACCACAGGCTTATAGGCTCATAGGCCCACAGGAGGGACAAGCGCCAGTCAGAGGCAGCAAGATCAACTAACATCAGCAATAACCAGATGACAAGAGGCAAGTGCATGAACATAAGCAACAGAAAACAAAACTATTTGGCATCATCAGAACCCAGTTCTCCCAACACAGCAGATACTGGATATCCCAACATACGGGAAAAGCAAGATCTAGATTTAAAATCACATCTCATGATAATAATAGAGGACTTTAAGAAGGACGTAAGGTCAGGATCTGGCAGAGCCTCTCAGAACACAACTGTATCAGGCTGCATCAGGCTCCTATCAGCAAGCACCTCTTGGCATCCACAATAGTATCTGGGTTTGGTGTCCGCATGTGGGATGGATCCCCAGGTGGGTCAGTCTCTGATGGCCTTTCCTTCAGTTTCTGCTCCACTCTTTGTCCCTGTATTTTGTTTAGACAGGAACAATACTGGGTTAAATTTGGAGATGAGCACATAGTCCCATCCCTCAACCACGGGGCAATGCCTGACCCCTGAATATGTTCTCCACAGGTTCTCCCTCCCGTTTGTGAGGTAATGTCATCCCCATGGGGACCTGGGAGGCTCTTGCTTTCCTGGCATCTGGGACTTTCTGGTTACTACCCCAGTTCCCCATCCTCCATTGCTACACAGCTCTGCTCAATTTCCTGACTATCTGTACATCTCCTCTATCTTCTCCCATACCTGATTCTGCCCCTCTCTTTCCCCTCCTCCTCCTCAAATCCTCCCAAGTCCCTCCCACCCTCTATTTCCCTTGATTGTTTTGTTTCCCTTCTAAGTAGGACTGACTCATCCACTCTCTTTGGTCTTCCTTCCTCTTGAGCCTCATTCGGTCTGTTAGTTGTATCGTGGGTATTCCAAGCTCTTTCCCTGATATCCACTTATCAGTGAGTACATACCATGTGTGTTCTTTTGTGACTGAGTTGCGTCACTTAGGATGATATTTTCTAGATCCATCCATTTGCCTGAGAATTCCATATGGTCATTGTTTTTAATAGCTGAGTAATACTTTATGGTGTAAAGAAATTGGACATAGTACTACTTGAAGACCCACATATACTACTCCTGGGCATATCCCAGGTTACCTGACTCAGGATGATATTTTCTAGTTCCATGCATTTTCCTAAGAATTTCATCCAGTCATTGTTTTAATAACTAAGTAGTACTCCATTGTGTAAATGTACTACATTATCCACATAGTGCTATGTCCAATTTTCTGAAGGACTGCCAGACTGATTTCCAGGGTGGTTGTACCAGCTTGCAATCCCACCAACAATAAAGGAGTATTCCTATTTCTCCATATTCTTGCCAGCATCTCCTGTCGCCTGAGTTTTTGATCTTAGCTGTTATGACTGGTGTGAGGTAGTATTTCAGGGTTGTTTTGATTTGCATTTCCCTGATGACTAAGGATGTTGAACATTTCTTTAGGTGCTTCTCAGACATTTGATATTCCTCAGCTGAGAATTCTTTGTTTAGCTCTGTACCCCATTTTTAATAAGATTATTTGATTGATTCTCTGGAGTCTAACTTCTTGAGTTCTTTGTATATATTAGATATTATCTCTGTATCAGATGTAGGATGGATAAAGATCTTTTGCCAATCTGTTGGTTGCCGTTTTGTCCTAATGAAAGTATCTTTTGCCTTATAGAAGCTTTGCAGTTTTATGAGGCCCCATTTGTGGATTCTTGACCTTAGAGTATAAGCCATTGGTGTTTTGTTCAGGAAAATTTCCCCAATGCCCATGTGATTGAGAATCTTCCCCATTTTTTCTTCTATTAGTTTGAGTGTATCTGGTTTGATGTGGAGGTCCTAGATCTTCTTGGACTTAAGCTTTGTACAGGGTGATAAGCATGGATCGATCTGCATTCTTCTACATGTTGACCTCCAGTTGAACCAGACCATTTTTGGAAAAATGCTATCTTTTTTCCATTGGATGGTTTTAGTTCCTTTGTCAAAGATCAAGTGAACATAGGTGTGGGGGTTCATTTCTAGGTCTTCAATTATATTCTACTGATCTACCTGCCTATCTCTGTACCAATACCATACAGTTTTTATGACGATTGCTCTGTAACACTGTTTGAGGTCAGAGATGGTGATTCCCACAGAAGTTCTTTTATTGTTGTGTATAGTTTTTGCTATCCTGGGGTTTTTGTTTCTCCAAGTGAATTTGCAATATGCTCTTTCTAACTCTATGAAGAAATGAGTTGGAATGTTGAAGAGGATTGCATTGAATTTGTAGATTGCTTTAGTCAAAATGGCCACTTTTACTATATTAATTTTACCACTTAAACATACTATATGATCTGCAAATAGTGATATTTTGACTTCTTCCTTTCCAATTTGTATCACTTTGACCTCCAATTGTCTTGTTGCTCTGGCTAAGACTTGGAGTACTATATTGAATAAGTAGGGAGAGAGTGGGCAGGGACTAGTCTAGTCCCTGTTTTTAGTGGGATTGCTTCAAGTTTCTGTCCATTTAGTTTAATGTTAGCTACTAGCTTTCTTTTATATTGCTTTTACTATGTTTAAGTATGGGCCTTGAATTCCTGATCTTTCCAAAACTTTTATCATGAAGGGGTGTTGAATTTTGTCAAATGCTTTCTCTGCATCTAATGAAATGATCATGTTTTTTTTCCTTTGAGTTTGGTTATATAGTGAATTATGTTGATGGATTTCCACATATTGAACCATTCTTGCATCCCTGGGATGAAGTGGACTTGATTTTGATGTGTTCTTAGAGTCGGTTTGCTAGAATTTTACTGAGGATTTTTGCATCAATATTCATAAGGGAAATTGTCTGAAGTTCTCTTTTTTTGTTGGGTCTTGGTGTGGTTTCGGTATAAGAGTAATTGCTTCATAGAAGGAATTTGGTAGTGCTCCATTTCTTTCTATTTTGTGAAACAGTGGGGATAGTATTGGTATGAGGTCTTCTATGAAGGTCTGATAGAATTCTGCACTAAACCCACCTGGTCCTGGGTTCTTGTTGGTTGGGAGACTTTTTTTTTCATCTTTATTAACTTGGGTATTTCTTATTTACATTTCGATTGTTATTCCCTTTCTAGGTTTCCCGGCCAACATCCCCCTAACTCCTCCCTCTCCCCTTCCCTATGGGTGTTCCCCTCCCCATCCTCCACCCATTACTGCACTCCCCCCAACAATCACGTTCACTGGGGGTTCAGTCTTGGAAGGACCAAGGGTTTCCCCTTCCACTGGTGCTCTTACTAGGCTATTCATTGCTATCTATGAGGTTGGAGCCCAGGGTCAGTCCATGTATAGTCTTTGGGTAGTAGCTTAGTCCCTAGAAGCTCTGGTTGGTTGGCATTGTTGTTCATATGGGGTCTCGAGCCCCTTCAAGCTCTTTCAGTCCTTTCTCTGAATCCTTCAACAGGGGTTCCGTTCTAAGTTCAGTGGTTTGCTGCTGGCATTCGCCTAAGTATTTGCTGTATTCTGGGTGTGTCTCTCAGGAGAGATCTACATCCAGTTCCTGTCAGCCTGCACTTCTTTGCTTCATCCATCTTATCTAGTTTGGTGGCTGTATATGTATGGACCACATGTACGGCAGTCTTTGAATGGGTGTTCCTTCTGCCTCTGTTCAAAACTTTGCCTCTCTATTCCCTCTCAAGGGTATTCTTGTTCCCCTTTTAAAGAAGGAGTGAACCATTCACATTTTGGTCATCCTTCTTGAGTTTCATGTGTTCTGTGCATCTTGGGTAATTCGAGCATTTGGGCCAATAGCCACTTATCAATGAGTGCATACCATGTGTGCTTTCCTGTGATCAGGTTACCTCACTCAGGATGATATTTTCCAGTTCCATCTATTTGCCTATGAATTTCATAAAGTCATTGTTTTTGATAGCTGAGTAATATTCCATTGTGTAGATGTACCACATTTTCTGTATCCATTCCTCTGTTGAAGGGCATCTGGGTTCTTTACAGCTTCTGGCTATTATAAATAAGGCTGCTATGAACATAGTGGAGCACGTGTCTTTGTTATATATTGGGGCATCTTTTGGGTATATGCCCAAGAGAGGTATAGCTGGGCCCTCAGGTAGTTCAATGTCCAGTTTTCTGAGGAACCTCCAGACTGATTTTCAGAATGGTTGTACCAGTCTGCAATCTCACCAACAATGGAGGAGTGTTCCTCTTTCTCCACATCCTCACCAGCATTTGCTGTCACCTGCGTTTTTGATCTTAGCCATTCTCACTGGTATGAGATGAAATCTCAGGGTTGTTTTGATTTGCATTTGGGAGACTTTTAACAACTGTTTCTATTTTTTTAGGAGTTATGGTGTTGTTTAGATGGTTTATTGGTTCCTGATTTAACTTTGGTACCTGATATTTGTCTAGAAAATTGTCCATTTCCTTTATATTTTCCAATTTTGTTGAATATAGGCTTTTGTAGTAGGATCTCATGACTTTTTGGATTTCCTCACATTCTATTGTTATGTCTCCCTTCTCATTTCTGATTTTGTTAATTTGAATATACTCTTTCTGCCCTCTGGTTAGTCTAGCTAAGGGTTTATCTATCTTGCTGATTTTCTCAAAGAACCAGGTCCTGGTTTTGTTCTTTAGTCCTTTTTGTTTCTACTTGGTTGATTTCAGCCCTGAGTTTGATTATTTCCTGCCTTCTACTCCTCTTCGGTGTATTTACTTCTTTTTGGTCTAGAGCTTTTAGGTGTGCTGTCAAGTGGTGACATATGCTCTCTCCTGTTTCTTTCTGCAAGCACTCAGAGCTGTGAGTTTTCCTCTTAGCGCTGCTTTCACTGTGTCCCATAAGTTTGGTTATGTTGTACCTTCATTTTCATTAAACTCTAAGAATTCTTTAATTTCTTTCTTTATTTCTTCCTTGACCAAGTTATCATTGAGTAGAATATTGTTCAACTTCCTTGTATATGTGGGCTTTCTCTTGTTTTTGTTGTTATTGAGGTCCAGCCTTAGGCTGTGGTGATCTGATAGGATGCATGGGATTATTTCTATCTTCCTGTATCTGTTGAGGCCTGTTTTGTGAGCATTTATATGATCAATTTTGGAGAAGGTACCATGAGTTGCTGAGAAGAAGGTATATTCTTTTGTTTTAGGATGGAATGTATTATAAATATCTGTTAAGTCCATTTGGTTCATGACTTCTCTTAGTCTGTCTACGTCTCTGTTTAATTTGTTTCCATGACCTGTCCATTGATGAGAGTGGGGTGTTGAAATCTCCAACTATTATTGTGTGAGATGCAATGTGTGCTTTGAGCTTTAGTAAGGTTTCCTTCATGTATGTAGGTGCCCTTGCATTTGGAGCATAGATATTTAGGATTGAGAGTTCATCTTCGTGGATTTTTCCTTTGATGAATATGAAGTGTCCTTCCCTATTTTTTTAATGACTTTTAGTTGAAAGTCGATTTTATTCTATATTAGAATGGCTACTCCAGCTTGTTTCTTCAGACCATTTGCTTAGAAAGTTGTTTCCCAGCCTTTTACTCTGAGGTAGTGTCTGTCTTTGTCTCTGAGGTGTGTTTCCTGTATGCAGAAAAATCCTGGGTCCTCTTTAGATATCCAGTCTGTTAGTCTGTGTCTTTTTTATTGGGGAATGGAATCCATTAATGTTGAGAGATATTAAGGGATAGTGATTGTTGTTTCCTGTAATTTTCATTGTTAGAGGTGGAATTATGTTTGTGTTCTCCTCTTTTGTTGGTTTTGTTGCAAGGAGATTACTTTCTTGCTTTTTCTAGGGTGTATTTTCCCTTCTTGTGTTGGAGTTTTCCATCTATTATTCTTTGTAGGGCTTGATTTGTAGAAAGTTTTTGTGTAAGTTTGGTTTTGTCATGGAATATCTTGGTTTCTCCATCTATGTTGATTGAGAGTTTTGCAGCATACAGTAACCTGGGCTGGCATTTGTGTTCTCTTAGAGTCTGTATGACATATGCCCAGGATCTTCTGGCTTTCATAGACTCTAGTGAGAAGTCCGGTGTAATTCTTATAAGTCTGCCTTTATATGTTACTTGACATTTTTACTGATTTTTAATATTCTTTGTTCTGTGCATTTGGTGTTTTGACTATTATGTGATGGGAGGAATTTCTTTTCTGGTCCAATCTATTTGGAGTTCTGTAGGCTTCTTGTATGTTTATGGGCATCTCTTTATTTACATTAGGAAGTTTTCGTCTATAATTTTGTTGAAGATATTTACTGGCCCTTTAAGTTGGGAGTCTTCACTCTCTTCTATACCTATTATCCTTAGGTTTGATCTTCTCATTGTGTCCTGTATTTCCTGGATGTTTTGGACTAGGAGCTTTTTGTGTTTTACCTTATTTTTGATAGTTGTGTCAGTTTTTTCTATGGTATCTTCTGTCCCTGAGATTCTCTCTTCTATGTCTTGTATTCTGTTGATGATGTTTGCATCTATGACTCCTGATCTCTTCCCTAGGTTTTCTATTTCCAGGGTTGTCTCCCTTTGTGCTTTCTTTATTGTTTCTATTTCCATTTTCAATTCCTTCACCTGTTTGATTGTGTTTCCCTGTAATTCTTTAAGGAATTTTTGTATTTCCTCTTTAAGGGCTTCTACTTATTTACTTGTGCTGTCATGTATTTCTTTAAGGAAGTTATTATATTTCTTCCTTAAAGTCCTCCATCATCATCATAAAATGTGATTTTATATATAAATCTTGCTTTTCCAGTGTGTTTGAATATCCAGTATTTGCTTTGGTGGGAGAACTGGGCTGTGATGATGCCAAGCTGTCATGATTTCTGTTGTTTAGGTTTCTATGCTTGCCTCTTACCATCAGGTTTTTTTCTGGTGCTAGCCTGTCTTGCTGTCTCTGACAGTGGCTTGACCCTCTTATAGTCCTGTGTATCAGCACTCCTGTAGACCTATTTTCTTTCAGCCAGATCTGGAAAAAAACAGCTTTGCTCTCAGGTGTATAGGTGCTCCTGGCAACTGGCTTTCAGCTCTTGGCACAGGCAGAAACCCAAAGGGTCCTGCCCCTGACTAGGTCCCTGTGCTCAGGGGACACAGATGACACTAGGCAATTTCCTCTTGGGTCAGGAATGTAGGCAGATAATTGTCTGCTGGAGTTCTCAGGAGTGTCTGCACTTCTGAGGGTCCAGCTCTCTCCCCCACAGGATTTGAGTGTGGGGAGCTGTGTGACCAATTCAGTTCACTTCTGGGCGCAGGCTGGAACCAGCCAGGTTCCTGCCGCTGACTGTTCCTATATTCCTGTATCCAGAGGCACTAGGCAGTTTCCTCTTGGGTCAGGAATATAGGCTCATGTGGGCAGACATGGGCAGATATTGGCAGAAGTGGGCAAAAGTGGCGGTCTGTTCTGCGTTCTCAGGATTGTCCACACTTCTGGGTGTTCAGCACACTCCCCCATGGGATTTGGGTGATTTAGGATTGGTTCAGTTCAGTTCTGGGCACAGCCAGAAACCAGAAGTGCCCGGTTCCAGACGACGACTGCCTTTGTGTGTCCTGAGTTCACCAGGCAGGTCACTTGAAGCAGAAAAGTTGGTCTTACCTCTGCTCTCAGGTGTGTAGGCACTCCTGGTGACTGACTTTCAGCTCTTGGCACAGGCAGAAACTGGAAGGGTCCTGCCCTTGACTGCTCCTAGGATCCTGTGCTCAGGGGGCACAGATGGCACTCGGTGATTTCCTCTTGGGTAGGGAATAGGGGCAGAGAGTAGTCTCCTCTGAGTTCTCAGGAGTGTCTGCCAACATTAACAATTAAAACAGCAAAAATTTCAGATGGTTCAGCCCCTGGCATCTATGTTAGATGTGTTTCAGGAAAATATTCTCTTGTCCTGAACTTTCTCTCCATGAAACTCTGGAAGCTACGTTTTGTACAGAATGAGATGGGAATTGTATAATCTTTGATTCTGAATTCAAATTGTGATCTCCACCACCTAAAGGCCATCATAAAATTCCAAAACCAAAAGCCCTGTGCTATTGTAACCTATATATTACAAATTGACAATCATCAGAATCATGGTAGTTGATGAGTGATAGTTGCAATATTCTAGATTTACTTTGAACCTACAAGTCTACAGTTTATTTCTTAATATTATAATTTATCTCATGGTATTTGTCACCTCTGACTCTCTGTTCCAAGCCAGGATTTCTTGGCTTCAGGAACTGGCCTTGCTCTGGTTCCAACAATTATCTCTGGATAATGTTGGGTTGATACTCATGAAAAATATTTATCAGTTAAAAGAGTTTCTTAGGAAAGACATGAAAATCTTTCTTGTTGAGGAAAAGGGTTTCAAGAAAGTTAAATTATATTTATTTTTTATTGTGTCTATGTCTTTTTTGTATTGTGAATATGTACTTTTGGAAAAGCTAGGGCAGCTTGCATGAGTTGGCTCTCTCTTTCCACCATGTCAGTACCAGGGTTTAAACTCGGAAGTTGATATTTAGCAGCCTTATCTTCTGAGCCATCTTACTAGCACGGGGACTAATATCAACAATTAATAATGGACTTTCATGGGAAAATATTTTTTGGCAACTGCACAACCAGTAGAGGACTAACATCCAAAATACATGAAGAAACTTAAAAAGTAGATATCAAGAAAACAATCTAGTTTTAAAATGGGGTGAAGATTTAAACATAATTTTCAATAGAAGAAACACAAATGTCTGAGATACACTTAAAGAAATATTCAACTAGCCTAACATGAAACTCACTACACAGCTAAGACTTAGAATGTTTTAAATAAAATCAATGTTTCCTTGAAATAGGGCATGTGGTTTTTTTTTTTTTCTTAAAGTACAAAGAATTGTTTACTGGTGTTTTCTCTAGTCCCCTTCACCTGTCACCCAGAGCAGTCCATGAACACAGTTGTCATTAAGGACACCAGACTCAACAGGCTGGTGATCATCAACTTACCTCTCTTCAGACTTTGCTATGGCTGCTCACTCCTTCCTCATGGGAAACTGACACCTTCAGCTTGCTTTCACTGTTGTCTGTGTCTTCTCGGTCTCCTTCACTGTTATCTCCACTCAGAACAAGGCTGTTGGCAGGAGACTTTTTAACTATTGACTTCTCTCAGATGACAGCTTTCTTTTCTTTAGTTATTTTTGATATTCATTTGCTACAATTACTATAGTTAATGTATCTGTATTTCTGGTGCAGTCTCTCTCTCTCTCTCTCTCTCTCTCTCTCTCTCTCTCTCTCTCTCTCTCTCTCTCTCTGTGTGTGTGTGTGTGTGTGTGTGAGAGAGAGAGAGAGAGAGAGATACATGTATATGTTGTACACATCTTGTGCCCACACCAGCTAGATGAGGTCATTAGATGTCCATGTTTCTTCTTTGAGGCAAGGTCTCTTCTGGAACTTGGATTCTGGTATTTCTCTGCCTAAGCTGTAATCAGCCCCAGAAACCCTCCTGTCTCCGTCCTCTGCAGCCCTCAGATTTTTATGTGTGATTATTATGTGTGAGTCAGATGCAAACTTAGATCCTCCTGGTTGCTTAGCAAACGCTCTTAACCAATGAGCACCCAGGCTTTTATTTTTAAATTCAAGACTCACAGGGTTCAACTTCTCTGGTACCTCAGTTTGCATATTTTATCAAGATTTCAAAAGTATAATATCCAAAACTTAAAATGAAATCTGATTCTCACTCTCCTCCTCCAAAGCTTCTCCTTCCTAGGAATATGAAATCGTCATCCACCCAGTTATCATAGCAAAAGATGAAGCATCAAAGTTCGATCAAAATGACCCATACACTTTCTTTGTTGGATCTGCTATGTGTACAGCAGGCACACACACACACACACACACACACACAGAGAGAGAGAGAGAGAGAGAGAGAGAGAGAGAGAGAGAGAGAGAGAGAGGAAGAAGAAGAAGGAGGAGGAGGAGGAGGAGAAAGAGGAGGAGGAGGAAGAGGAGGAGGAGGAAGAGGAGGAGGAGGAGGAGGAGGAGGAGGAAGAGGAAACACCACCAGACATTTCTTTGTACATTTTTCTAAACACATGCCCTATTGCAGGGAAAGATTGTTTCTCACTTAAAAAAAAAAAAATTCTAAGCCGGAGGCCGTATAGTGAGTTCCAGGCTAGCCTTGTCTCAAGAGCAAGGATCGATCTCAACAACAGCAGCAACAGCAACAAAAAAGTAATAAGTAAGTAAATTCTTCAACAAATAAGTTTGTGGTGGAGGTATAATGAGACAGCAGGATCTAAAATGGAGCATAATAGATTTCTGTTCTTGCTGTTTAATGGGAATTCTCTGTTAGTCCCAAAGTATGTCTTTACCCTCCCTACCTCTCTCAGTGTAACCTATTTCAGATATCAATTACAGCCACTTGTTCCATTATAGGCTCATTTTGTAACTGTGGTTTTTAGAAGCATGGCCTCATTTAGTTCCTATACATATGTACTAAGGAAATGGACTCTTATTTAAAGCAAATAGTTCAATGAGTTTGCACAGTAAGTAGTGTGAATGAAATTGCAAGTCAGTATTTACTAGTTTGAAGCAATGTGTTAAACACTCATGGTTAACTTAATCCTTGTAACCAGAAAATATACTCTATCCTTTTACAAATTGTACTCCCAGGTAACAAAACTGTTGCCCCAAAACACAGTGTTCTTTTTGTGTAGTCAAACTTTCTTTTTAGTCTTTCTAATATCACCATGGCATTTGTGAAAACAGGATCCTTCCCCTCACCCCTTTTTGCACTGGGAATCAAACCCAGGGCTTTGCATATTCTACTGCATGCTCTACTCCTGGCCAATGTGTCAATATTTTGACAAGTCACCCATTATTCTGCCTTGGAAATCACAGTTCTAACTGTATCACTGTAAGTGTTAAAGCTCTGGGGTAAAGGGGTCCCCATTAGAAGTGATGTTGCAGCTCTGATGGGCATGTCTTCCCCTATACAAGTGTTACAGCTCTGAAGGGAAGGGTATCCTGTCAACTGGCAGCCAAGGAATACCACAGAGTCATGCAGTACAAGCCTCATACAAAAGATTTTCTGGGAAAGACACAGAGAGAGGCTACCTCTAATCAGGTAAGAAGAAACAAGGAACTGAGCAGGAGACAGGCTTAAATAGGGTTTCTTGAGGGAGGCCTTTTCCAGGGTGGGGACTAGTGAAATTTTAAATCCTGAGCTTGGGACAAGCCCAGGGATTAGTGGGGTTTTGAGCTCAGGAATTGGTGGTTTGGGGTAAGTTTTCAAACTCAAAATTGAGTTTAAATTCTTTTACCCCCTTTACCCTACAGTCATTCCTCTTATTAAAATCATTTATGAGTTCAGAATTGTTTAAAGAATAAAGTTCTAGTGGATGGTGGTGGCACAGTTCTTTAATCCCGGCACTCCAGAAGCAGAGGCAGGAGGATCTCTGTGAGTTAAAGGCAAGCCTGGCTTACAAAGCGAGTTCCAGAACAACTAAGGCTGTCTTGAAAAACCAAAGTTAATTAATTAATTATTATGTTCAATAAAAAATAACAGTTATAAGTCATATGAAGGGAAAAATGGAAAAAAAACAAGGGCAGTATCTTTCATTGAAGGCAGAATACAAGAGGAGGAAGAATATTTGAAAAATCCCTAAAGAATCATATTTCTATTTACCTAAAATTGTCTATAATAAATATAAGCATAGGTGTAAACATATATAGTTTAAATGAAGATAAGCCACTTAGGTTAACAATATTCTCTAAAGAGCCATAGACTGTCTCATAAAATGCACAGTACCCAGTATGAGATGCTCCGTTTTAGTTGTTGGTCCAGAGATTCCCCAAAACAATACAGCCTATTACTGTCACCCTCACTTATTTTCCACAGGTTAAAGGTACATTCCTATTGCTGAAGACACCATCCATTTCAGACTTAGGACTAGATAGAAATAAGGATCTGAACTGAAAGTCCCTGAAGACTAACTTTCATAATCCTAGAAAGTGCTATGCAACTGCCAAGGAAGGGAAGCAACCAATCCTACGTAGCTGTGAAATCTATAATCCACAATAACCAGCCTGGCAAGATATTCCTAAAAGCACAATAGTGGCCTTTGTATCTTGTCAGTAACTGTCTAATTGGACTTAGGTTGACAGAAGGGAACTACTGGAAACCTAGCCAACAACATGAAGCTCGTAAAGTCACAGATCTGAGAAGAGAACCTACTACCAACACCTTAATAAAGCATTGTAATTCTTAATTGAATTTATTTATTTAATTATATTTATTCTTAGGCTCACCCTTCATCAAAAAAGTTCCTGTTTGCAACAGGAACCACTACAGAAAACCACAACTGGTCAGAATGCAGAGAACAGCTTACTATGGAGTGCCTTTGCTACATTTACAATACAACTCCTACACCTCAGCCTCAGGGAACACCTTGGAAGAGGGAGCAGCAAGATTGTAGAGTCAGAGAAGCAGAAAGTCTGTTGTGACATTGTATCTCCTAGAAATGATAGAGAGCATCGCCCATGTGCTACCTACACAAGAGCCAAACAATAGGGAAATTTCATGGGGCACCACACCTAGACCAAGAACAATAGGTGACTAAAGAATGCTGAGAGAAGGAGAATTAGTCTTCCCCACAATGAGCCCCCTCATTGGTTATCCAGTATCATGTGATCACTTAGTTCTGAAATCGTGTACATACAATAAAAGGATTCAAGAGGTTATAAGTATATATTTGTGTATTTAAACATAACAAAATAAAATAAAAGACACTGTGAATTTGAGAAAAAAATTCCATGAATTTGAGAATCACTGGGACTGAAGGGACATTGGAGAAAAGAAAAATGATGTCATATTTTAAAATTCTAAAATTAGAATATTACTAAGAATACAATTCTTATTGCGTCTTCAAAATCTGATACCTGCCTACCTTTTAAACACCATTTGTTCCTGTTACCTACGAAATCTTCTGGATTCTAGCCATGTTGATCCCTTTCAAGGTCAAGCTTGAACAGAATATGCTCTTTGGTTCCCCCTTGTACTTTTCCTAGTAATTTCTATTGCCTTGAATATTCCCATACAGTGTTGACATGGTTGCCTTGCTACCATTTATTTTGCCTTGGTATATTTATTTTTCAAGGGCTACTTTTATTTTTTGTTTAAATACATACAGTTTCCTGGTCTCCTGCTTTGAATTCTGCTCGGCTGTAGATAATCAACGTGATTGTACCTCCTGTTTACTGTTCTTGGTTCAGATAAACCAATTGGAGTCAGGGAGACAGAAGTGAAGTTTAAAGGTGGGGAAATCCCTGCCTTTTTCTTCCTCAAGAATTGACATTCTTTTGTCACTGGTGAGAAGTTAGAGGCTTTCTAATGGTTAATAGGGAAACTGAGTCCCAAACTGAAGGTTGACATTTGGGAAGGTGATAGGAAGGAAAACAGAGTTGTTGGAATCAACCAGCAGTGAGTCTCACCCCACCTCAGAACTTTGTATCTACATGCACCAACTCTGACAGGTTCCCTGAGGTCCCAGAATTTACAAGCAGCATTTTATCATCTGATTGATTTCTACCAGCAGCAGAAAGAAATTGAAGACTTTCTGGAATATAGTCAAAACGAAGGCTTAACAAACCCGAACTTATGGGACACAGTGAAAGTAGTGCTGCTAGTGCCTTCATGAAGAAATTGGAGAGATCCATTATAGCAACTTAACAGCACACCTTAAACTCTAAAACAAAAAGAGGGAAACACACCCAAGAAGCAGGAAATAACCAAACTCACGGCTGAGATTAATAAATTAGAAACAGAGAGAACAATCCAAAAAATCAACAAAACGAAGAGCTGGTTCTTTGAGACAATCAACAAGATAGACAAACCCTAGAGAGAATATTCAAATTAAGAAAACCAGAAAAGAAAAGGGGGACATAACAACACACACTGAGGAAAACTAAAGAATAATTAGGTCCTACTTCAAAAGCCTCTACTCTACAAAATTGGAAAAAAAAACTCTATATGAAATGGATGATTATCTTAATAGATACAATACACCAAACTTAATTCAAAATCAGGAAAACAATTTAAATACTCCTATAACACATCCAAGGGAATCAAGGCAGTAATTAAAAGTCTCTCAATAGAAACAACAAAAACAAGAAAGCTCAAGGCAAAATGGTTTTATCACAGAATTCTACCAGACTTTCAAAGATAATACCAATACTCCTCAAACTAGTCCACAAAATAGAAACAGAAGGAACATTGCCAAACTCTTTCTATGAGGCCACAATTATCTTAATACCTAAATCACATAAAGACTCAATAAAGAAAGAGAATTTCAGACCAATTTCACTTATAAAACCTAGGAAACATATGTACATATGAAAATAAAATACTCACAACTGAATCAAAGAGCATATTAAAAATATCATCTACCATGATCAAGTAGGCTTTATCTCAAGGAGGTACAGGTAGGCCAATATATGAACATTCATCAACATAATCCACCATATAAACAAACTGAAAGAAAAATTACATGATCATCTCATTAGATGCTGAAAAAGCCTTTGACAAAATCCATCACGCCTTTAAGTTAAAAGTATCGGAGGAATAAGGGATACAAGGCACATACCTAAACACAATAAGAGTAATATACACCAAACCAATAGACAACATCAAATTAAAAGGAGAAAAATGAAAAGAAATTCTACTAAAATCAGGGACAAAAGAAGACTGTCCACTTTTTCCCTATCTTTTCAATATAATGCTTGAAGTTCTAGCTAAAGCAACAAGATAATTAAAGAAGATCAAGGGAATATAAATTGAAAAGAAAATTACAAATTATTGCCATTTGCAGATGATATGGTAGTATACATAAGTGACACCAAAAAGTCGACTAGATAACTCTTTCAGCTGATAAACTCCTTCAGCAAAATGGATAAATAAAAGTGGAGAAGGATCTCGAACACATGGGCACTGGAGAAAATTTCCTGAACAAAACACCAATGGCTTATGCTCTAAGATCAAGAATCAACAAATGGGATCTCATAAAACTGCAAAGCTTCTGTATGGCAAAGGATACTCTCATTAAGACAAAATGGCAACCAACAGATTGGGAAAAGATCTTTACCAATCCTACAACTGATAGAAGGCTAATATCCAAAATATACAAAGAACTCAAGAGAGCCAAATCACCCTATTAACAAATGGGGTCCAGAGCTAAACAAAACATTCTCAGCTGAGGATTATCAAATGGCCAAAAAGAACCTAAAGAAATGTTCAACATCCTTAGTCATCAGTGAAAGGCAAATTAAACCAACCCTGAGATTCCACCTCACACCAGTCAGAATGGCTAAAATCAAAAGCTCCGGCAACAGCAGATGCTGGCAAGGATGTGAAGAAAGAGGAACACTCCTCCATTTTGGTGGGATTGCAGACTGGTACAACCATTCTGGAAATCAGTCTGGAGGTTCCGCAAAAAATTGGACATTGAACTACCTGAGGACCCAACTATACCTCTCTTGGGCATATACCCAAAAGATGTTCCAACATACAACAAAGACACATGCTCCACTATGTTCATAGCAGCCTTATTTATAATAGCCAGAAGCTGGAAAGAACCCAGATGCCCTTCAACAGAGGAATGGATACAGAAAATGTGGTACATCTACACAATGGAATACTACTCAGCTATCAAAAACAATGACTTTATGAAATTCATAGGCAAGTGGATGGAACTGGAAAATATCATCCTGAGTGAGGTAACCCAATCACAGAAAAACACACATGGTATGCCTTCATTGTAAGTGGATATTAGCCCAAATGCTCGAATTACCCAAGATGCACAGAACACATTAAACTCAAGAAGGATGACCAAAGTGTGGATGCTTCACTCCTTTTTTAAAAGGGAAACAAGAATACCCCTAGGAGGGGATAGGGAGGCAAAGTTTAGAACAAAGACTGTAGGAACGCTCATTCAGAGCCTGCCCCACATGTGGCCCATACATATACAATCACCAAACTAGATAAGATGGATGAAGCAAAGAGATGCAGGCTGACAGGAACCTGATGCATATTTCTCCTGAGAGACACAGCCAGAATACTGCAAATACATAGGTGAATTCCAGCAACAAAACACTGAGCTGAGAACGGGACCCCCATTGAAGGAATCTTAGAAAGGACTGAAAGAGCTTGAAGGGGCTTGAGACCCCCAAAGGAACAACAATGCCAACCAACTAGAGCTTCCAGGGACAATCCCACAACCCAAAGGCTATACATGGACTGACCCTGGGCTCCAAATTCATAGGTAGCTATAAATAGCCTAGTATGGGGCACCAGTGGAAGGGGAAGCCCCTGGCCCTGCCAAGGCAGGACCCCCAGTGAATGGGATTGTTGGCGGGAGGGCAGTAATGGGGGGAGTATGGGCAGGGGAACACCCACCTAGAAGGGGAGGGGGAGGGTTTAGGGGGATTTGGCCTGGAAACCTGGAAAGGGAATAACATTTGAAATGTAAATAAGAAATATCCAATTTAATAAAGATGGAAAGAAATTAACTCCAAAAAAAGTGGTAGTCCTCCTATATACAAACAATAAACTAGCTGAGAAAACAAAACTAGAGAACAATAGCCTTCACAATAGCCACAGATAATATAAAATACCTTAGTATAACACTAACCAAGCAAATGAAAGACTTGTATGACAAAAACTTCAAGTCTCTGAAGAAAGAAACTGAAAAAGGCATCAGAAGATGGAAAGATTTTCCATGCTCATGGACCAGTTGGATTAACATAGTGAAAGTGGCCATCTTATCAAAAAGTAATCTACAGATTTAATGCAATCACCACCACAATTCTAGCACAGTTCTTTACAGACCTTGAAAGAACAATACTCAACTTGTGGAAAAACAAAAAACCCAGGGTAGCTAAAACAAGTCTACAAAATAAAAGAACTTCTGAAGGTATATCACCATTCCTGATTTCAAGCTGTACTACAGAGCAGTAGTAACCAAACCCACATAGTACTGGCATAAAAACAGACAGGTTGGTCAAATGGAACCAAGTTAAAGGTCTAAAAATAAACCCACACACCTATGGACACTTGATTTTTTGAAGAAAAAAGCAAAAAACCATAAATGGAAAAAATGACATATTCAACAAATGTTGCTGAGTTAACTGGATGTCTGCATATAGAAGAATGAAAATAGATCTATATTTATCACCCTGCACAAAGCTCAAGTTTAAGCAAATCAAACCTCAACATAAAACCAGGTACACCAAGTCTAATAGAAGACATAGTAGGGAAGAGTTTTGAACACATGGGCACAGGAGACAACTTCCTGAACAGAACACCAATGAAGTGAAGGACATTATCAACAGGACAAAACAAAACACTAGAGAATGGCAAAGGATCTTCAGTAACCCTACATCTGACAGAGGGCTCATTTCCAAAACATATAAAGAACTCAAGAAGTTAGACACCAACAAAAGAAATAACCCAATCTAAAATAAGGTATGGAGCTAAACAGAGAATTCTCAACAGAGGAACCTTTAATGGCCAAGAAATGCTTAAAGAAGTGTCCAACATCTTTAGTAAACAGTGAAATTGAAATCAAAACTACTCTAAGATTCCAGTCAGAGTGGTTAGATCAAAAACTCAAGTGACAGTGCATGCTGTCTCCCCGTTATAAGGGGGAAGCAAAGGGAACACTCCCCCATTGCTGGTGAGAGTGGAGACTTGTACAACCACTTTGGAAGTAAAGTTGGAAGTTTCTTAGAATATTGAGAACACTTGTACCTCAAGACCCAGCTACACCACTCCTGGGCATAGATCTAAAAGATGTTCCAGCATCCCACAAGGACACTTGCTCAACTATATTCACAGCAGCATTATTTGTAATAGTTAGGAACTAAAAACATCCTAGATGTCTCTTAACCAAAAAATAGATAAAGAAAATGTGGTGCTGTGGTGCATTTATACAATGGATTACTACACAGCTATTAAAATAAAGGACATTATGAAATTTGCAGGCAAGTAGATGGAACTAGAAAATATCATCCTGAGTGAGGTAACCCAGACCCAGAAAAATACATATGGTATTTATTCACTTTTAAATAGATATTTGCCCCAAAGTATAGGATGCCCCTGCTACAATCCACACACCTAAAGAAGTTAAATAACAAGGAGAGCCCAAGGGAAGATGCTTGAATCTCACTGAGAAGGGGAAGTAAATTAAACACTATAGGTAGATGGAGGGTGGGAACTGGGTAGGAGAATGGATAATGGGTAGAGAGGGAAACAGAGGCAATCAAGTGTGGGGAGGATGGAGGGAAAGAGAACTAAAATAATTGCTGTGGGGGCATTGTCTAGGGATGAGCTAGAAATCTAGGACAAGATAAACTCACAAGAATCTATAAGGGTGACCTCAGCTAAGACTCCCAGCCACAGGTAATGTGGAACCTGAAATGACCACCTCCTATAACCAGGCAAGACTTCCAATGAAAGGATGGGGACACCAACCTACACCCCAGAGCTTTCAAACCACAATTTGTCCTGCCTACAAGACTGACAGGATGAAGATGGAGCAGAAACTGAGGGAATAGGCAGCCAATGACTGGCCCAACTTGAAACCCATGCCATGGGTGAGAGCTAACCACTATTAATTCTATTCTGCTATACTTGGAGACAGCAGCCTAGCCTAACTCTCCTCTGAGAGGCTTCACCCTTGGAAGCTTATGGAAACAGATACAGAGACCCATAGCCAAGCATTAGGTAAAGCTCAAGGAATCTTCTGGAAGAGGGGGAGGAAATATTGAAGGAGCCAGAGAGGTCAACAACAACACAAGAAAAACTACAGAATCAATTAACCTGGGTCTATGGGGGCTCACAAAGACTGAACCACCAACTAAAGAGCATACCTGGTACAAACCTGGTCCCCCTACACATATGTAAGAGATGTGCAGCTTGGTCTTCATGTAGGTCCCCTAACAACTGGAGTAGGGACTGTCTCTGACTCTGTTGCTTGCCTTTGAATCCCTTTCCCCTAATCAGGCTTTCTTGTCTAGCCTCAATAAAAGATATGCCTAGTCCTACAGCAACTTGATATGCCAAGGATATCCATAGGAGGCCTTCCAATTAACTTAACTTCCACATCACTGTTCATTATCAAAGGAAGTCAGGACAGGAATTACAGGGCAGGATCCTGAAGGCAGGAACTCATGCAGAGGCCATGGAAAGGTGCTGCTCACTGGCTTGCTTTTATGACTTTATGTCCACTAGCCCAGAGTTAACACTACCACATGGGCTGGGACTCCCGCATCAATCACTAAAGAAAATGCCGGACAGCTGAATCTTATGGAGTCATTTCCTCAACTGTGTTTCCCCTGTCTTCAGATAACTCTAGATTGTATCAAAGTGATGCAAGAGTAGTCAGCACAGTGAGGATTCCACAAAAGGTACATTATATCCGTTTCGTGTGAAGCTACAGGCTTGGTATGTAATGAAGGAGTGCTGAGCTCCACCTCCTTGGGTAGAGGATATGATCTCACACATCAAACCTGCTGTCCTCAATATCCTATCCCTTTCCACTAACCCCCCATCCAGTACTGGTATACCGTTTTCATCACTGCAAAAGGAAAGATCAAAAGGCAGAGAGCCTGAATCCTGGAATAATATCTAGGGGCCTGTAATGGGAAAACTTGGCCCTTGCTTCTTTTTATACCTACCCATTTCAAACACATCCGCACCTTATGCCCAGATGATGTATGCCCCCTTAGAGTCAGATCTTTCAGTTACTAATTATAAACTTCTTCAGTTACTCTCATTCAGTGAACATGCAGCTACTTGTGCCCACACAATTTCCTTGGCCTTGGGGCAAGCACTTCTGCCTGAAATGCTTTTCTAGCAGACAGGATGATGGAAACGGAAGTTTGGAACAGAGAGGGCGAGGCCACAAGACTTGTTTGGATGGTTACATTTTCTGTAACTAAGAAGAATTCAAAAAAAAAAAAAAGCAGCGAAAAATGCTTGCCCCTCACCATAGCTAATGTTAAGGAGAGCCTGTCTGTTTGTGTCCAAACCATATTTGTATTTATGCCAAACCACAAACTGAATACATGACCTTCCTAAATGAGAAAAATACAATGTATAAACTTTGGTGGTGGCAGTGAGAGGGATGTATAAAAGTTCTCAAATGTAGCCCAGGCTGGCTTCAAACTCAGGACTCCTGTACTTCAGACTCCTAAGCATTCATTTGTGTCTTTATTTTATTTTTTAGGCTAAATGTAATACAGTGCTCATCTTTGAATCAATGTGTATGCTTTCTAAATTAATTTTATATTATATTCATGCATGTCTTACCATCATGTATATCTTTGTATCACATGTGTGTCTGGTGTCTACAGAAGCAGAAAAGAGGAGGAAACCCACTGGGATTGGAGTCACAGACTGTCATGAGCTGCCATGTGGGTGTTGTGCCTTGAACTCTGATTCTCTGGAAGAGTGCACAGTACTCATAACCGCTGAGACATCTTACCAGGCCCTAGATGTAGTTTTTAAACATTCATTTTCACATGTTTGTTAAAGTGTTCATAAGACCTTAATTAAAAGCTTGATTTTGAGCATGAGGAAATGAGTGTGGTCCACACCATTACATGAGGTATTAATTAATATTAATAATGTGATTTCCAATGACAACAGACTTTCCTTGGAGACTGCAGGAGAGAATGTAATTTTGTGGCAACTAATAGACCTAGCTATAGGTAAAATCTCTCTATATATGTATAAAAAACAGACTTTCATTTTAAAATTAAATTGTGGTTGTAATCTGACATCCAAAATAGATGACCACACTGGGTTTTTGTTTGTTTGTTTGTTTGTTTGTTTTTTTGGATTTTTTTTGGCTCTGAGTAAGTCAATAATCTTCAGAATTGCCTTGGTGGTCTGTGTGAGAGGAACAAGGAGCCACAATATTCTTAGCACTGACTACTTCTATAACCAGATGTGTGTGTCAGGGGTTGGGGAGGTGTCGCCATAGTTAATTCTCTGGCACCAGGTGGATAGCCTATTGATTTACTTCAGCTCTGTTATTCTACAGGGGAAAATAAAAGGCTCAGCCACATCAGAGCATCAATCTCTCTTCAGACCGTCATCACACCGTCAAGGTTGTTTTCTCCAGATACCAATAAAATGATCTCACAACTTCTGAGTTATTAGAACAGACCCCAGAGAAGCAGTTTTTCTTCTTACATTTATTTATTGATCCGTTTTGGGTGTGTGTGACGGGAGAGGCGTGTTTGTGTGTGCCAAAGTAAAAATGGAGGCAAGAAGACAGTTTCCGGGAGTCGCTTCTCTCCTCCTGCCATGTTGAACTCGGATTATCAGGCTTGCCAGCCAGTCTTACCTGCTGAGTCATCTCACCTGACTCCTTTGGTTAAATGTTCATACTCAATACAGAAGTATACAAAGTAAGAACCAGTTGGAAGACCTGCATGTGACCAGCTGTGGGGGTAGGAGTGTGCCATCTTCTGGGCACCTCCAGGTGCTTGGTGTTTCGGGAGCTCTCCAAGCCCAGTCTTCCAGGAAGTTTACGTCATCCTCATTATGGAGGCTTTACCTGCTGATTCGATGGCCACTGGTGATCAGCTCAACTTTCAGTCTTTCCTCTCCCCAGAGACGAGAGAGCTGGGTCAAGGCTTCCAACGTTCTAATCCCAGAGTTGATTCAATGGTAGCCAGGCCTTATCCACCGAGATACTGTCAGCAATCACCTTATTCATATAAAAGGCACTTACTAGAGACTCCCAAGATTATAGACATCATATGCCAGGGGGTAAGGATAAAGAACAAATATGCATTATAACCCATAATACTACAGAAATAGATACAATTTGTTTCTTTTCTTAGATATATACAGCAGAGTCAAAATATTAAGATATAATCTGGGATTGGTGGCAGACACCTTTAATCTCAGCACTCAGAAAGGGTTCTCCCTGTCTGTGCATTCATGCCCACCCTTATCTAAACATTGAGTTCCAGGACAGTCAGGGCTACACAGTAAGACAATTTCTCATTAATCTAATGTGATTCCATATCCTAAGTCATGTGGAGCTACTCTTCTCTACCTTTTAAGACTATATTAATAACCACACATAAGGCTCTTGTAACATCCTTAGTATGCTTATATTGTATAAATTATTTCCCTCTAGCCAAAAAAAAAAAGAGAATAATTTCTTGATCAAAGTTGTGGATCTTACAAGAAACAATGCTATTTCTGTGGGGTAAGGCAATCAGTGCCTGTGTACCAATAGATAATGCCAATATCTGCTGGGCTCTGGTGAGAGCCTCACGGTGAAATAGTGTTACAGTGTCAGCATGCTTTAAAGTAGCGAGTAGCTTATACAGAAGAAAAGTTCAGGGGTGATACTGTGCTTGACTGTAATAACTCGTTCTCTCATGAATGAATCTAGTCACATGAGACTTGATTCACTTATGGGGGACAGCATTAATCCATTAGTGAGGGCAGAGCCTTCCTGACCAGCTACCTCAGATGATGCCTTACCCTTAGGGTTCTGTCACTCTAATACCAACATACTGGATACCAAGTCTTCCACACATAAACATCTGGAGAACAAGCCATCTCCAAAGTATAGCATTTGTTTATATAAAATAGTATATAAAATAGTGTATAGTAGAATACCTAAATTCAGGAAGTCTGTCTCAAAGTCATCTTAAAAACGCTCATCTGAAACGTAATTTTACTTCTGGCAAATCACACACACACACACACACACACACACACACACACACACACACACACACACACACACACACACACACACCAAAAAGCAAGCCCTGGTAGGAAGCAAATACAATCACATATGACTTATGTAATGGAGGGTAGCATAAAGGTAGAAACAGGAATGAAATGGAAACATTGGCTGACTCTATGGATTCTGATGTACCCTCCCATCTGCTGCTTCAGTGTCCTATATCCCAGACTGGCCTTGAACTCTTGTCCCACCCTCCTCTCAAGTTCTGGGATTCCAGAAGTGTACCACCAGTCAGCTTTCCCTGACCTACATATTTTTCTTTTTTTCCTCTTTTTTTTTCTCTTTCTTTCTTTCCTCATTTATTTGTTTGTTGATTGGTTGGTTGGTTTTTGAGACAGGGGTTTCTCTGTGTAGCTCTGGCTGTCCTGAAACTCATCCTGTAGATCTGGCTGGCCTCAAACGTACAGAGATTCACCTGCCTCTGTCTTTCAAGTCCTGGGATTAAAGGTGTGTACCACGACTGACTGCCCCACTCTGACCAAAACCTTTAAAATGCCACCACTGCCCAGCTGTGACCTACATTTTTAAAAACAGAACCTGTGTCCACTTCATTTCCAACGCTTACCTTGCAACTGCCTGAAGAGTACAATTAGAAGCAGAATGAAGTGTGTGGGGGGAGGATTAAACTGGGAGATAGAAAAATGTAAAATATATACTGGTTGCACTGTTGAGGCCTATTAATATACTGGATAGAAGAAAGAAGAGAAGTGGGAAAATTAAATAGGGAGGACAGGAAACAGTGAAGTACACTGATGCTAACGTGAATGGGTGCTAAAGACAAGTAACTATTAGTTGTTTCAAGGTTCAAAAAGGTGCTAGGGCTGTCAAGACGGCCATATTGTTGTTATGGTCCGAGGCCATGAAAAAGGATGACTCTAACTCAACTGTGCCATTTACCATAACAAGAGAGTATCACAAATGATGTCACAAATGGATAAGGAAAGTGTTCAGTAACCTGAGGAGAAAGCACTGCTCTCGGTGTGTTCACCATCTCAACACGGATCCCATCTCTTTCACAGTCATACTCAGCCTGATGCACTTCAGTTTGCTCTGCCTTTATCTGTCTTTGGGTCTGTCATACAATTCAAGAAGAAGGCGGTACTCAGAATGGCAATCCTGTGTGCCTGCAGCGACAGAGGAATCAGAGGAGGAGCCGAAGCTGGAGCAGCGACTAGATGCCTCAAGGAGACAGTCTTTCTGTGACTGGGTGTGACTGGGTGGTGGTGTTTTCCCCCACACCAGTACACACCACTTCAGTGCTCCAAACTCATTTAGATTCTGGCATTATCTAGAGAGATGATCAGGTGCCATATATGGAAGATCCTTTACTCTGCTAAGTACGTCACTTTCGATGCCAGCGGCAGGTCCCTGGTTGTGACTTTACTTTCTGACGACTGTGGGTCACAAAACCTCTGCCTTCGGCTCAATTAATTTGCTTGATCAGCTCACAAAATTCTTTTAGAGTTTTAATACAAAGGTTATTGCAAAGAACGCAGATGAATAGCCAGATAAGTAGGACACAGAGTACAAGACATGGATCTTATAAATATGATAACCCAGGCCCCAAACTCCGGGCTCCGGGCTCCGGGCCCCCAGCTCTTCTGTGTTTAGCTGTTCAGACATGTCCCAAAACCATTATTTGTTGTTGTTGTTGTTGTTGTTGTTGTTGTTGTTGTTTTGTTGCTGCTGCTGCTGCTGCTGCTGCTGTTGCTGCCGCTGCTGCTGCTTCATTGAAAAGATATAATTGAGATTCGTTCTTCTGCTATCCGTGACCACTCCAACTTTCAGTCCTCTCCCTTCAGTAGAGATCAAAAGACGGGAACTGAGAGTTGAATTAAGACTGTTTCCCCTGGAATACAGACCATGTATGTATTCAGCAATACCATGATACTAAAGACAGTAGTAGGCCTTATAAGCCTTAAGTCAATGGTACATGAAGGGAGCTTAAGCAGGAAAACAATACATTGGAAATATATATATTAAAAAATGCTTTTCTGCATACGCTCTGGAAAGTGAGTTGCAGAAAGCACTTGGAAAACTGAAGAATAAAAATGTACAAATCTAACTCAGATTGTCAGGTCTTAGAATAAAACCAACGATTTAAATTCTACCTAGAATTGGTTCCATCTGATTAAAATACGACATTGAGTATAACATTTTCCTTTTTAGGTTTAATTATTTAGTTTATTTATTTTTTTTGAGACCGGATCTCACTATATAGCTCTGGCTGACCTCCAATTTGCTAGGTAGAACAGGCTGGCCTTCAACTCATAGAATCTGCCTGTCTGTGCCTCTCAAGTGCTGGGTTAAAGGCATGCACCTCCAAAACCAGTTACTCTAGCTTTAAAAAAAAATTAATTTAGTCATATCTTGAAAAAAATATTCTATCATAAAAGGGAACATAATCTTTCATAAAAATTGAAAACAAAGTGACAAAATGTACATGATAAAAATTTCCTTCAAGATACAGAAAAGTCCCCTTTATCCCATCTTTAATGCCCTTGTATTATTCAAATAAATCTAAACAGACATCCTAAGAAGTCACACCTCAGAATGACCCACACGGTTTGTTTCCTGCTAGATCCCCACACACACACCCTGTTGTTCTGCTCTATAATTCTACTTGAATACATTTAAGCAATGACTCAGCCTGTCCGACTGCCAATAATCTACTAAGAAAGTGGCATGTACTTCACGTACCGCAGTTGGAACACAATCGAAAACGTCGCTCAGACTGCCCCCCAATTATCTGATTCCCGTCTCAAAAATGTCACACTTCCTTTTAAAAATCAGTGAGAGGCCAAAGTCTAAATACCATGACAAAGAGTGAAAGTTAATTGCAAACATCAAAGGGACCTTATTGAGGGATTACCTTGACCTGTATTTGGGGGACTTGAGTTCCTTTGATGAGGCCCACTGCCTGGGATCTGTGTAGGCTTGCCTAGCATGCAAGGTGAGTCACAATCATCCAGGCCCAGAAAGCTTCAGTAGGTACCACCATGGCATAGCGGCCAGCACAACACACTTCTGCTCTGTGGTTCTTGAGCCTTAACACATCAGCAAGGTTTTAGTTAAAACCTTTATTTCACTATTAAAACCTTGTTTTACCCCACTCCTTCCTTGCTCATCTCCCAATCACAGCTCAGCCTATGAAGAGCTGAGCTAAGGTAATGATAATAGCTAGTCTTTTCTAGTCATTATGTATTAATCTATATAATCCTTATAAGAACCCAATTAGATAGGTAAGTTATCTTTTGCACAGATAAAGTAACGAGGCCATATCATGATAAAGTAATAAGCTCCAGCGGCAGGTGGTCAATCGGGAAGTTCAAATTTGAACCTTTGTCATTGGCCAATGTTCACACAATAGACCTAAAACCCACACTTATAACCATTGACTATAAGCATTCTTGGCTTCATATATTTTGAGGCAATTGAAGGCTTTGCTGGATGGACCTTTTTCTAGATTCCTAATCTGTCATGAGAATCAGCTCCTGACAGGCATTGTCTATCCCAGCATAGGAGCAGTAACCCTAATCTAAGCTACAGCTAGTTTTACATTTCCAAACTACTGACAACAACATGTCTCAAGTTCTTCCTTGTCCTTGCCTCATTTTGATGGAGTCAGACTGACTACTGGATCTGCTTTTCCTGCCAAATACCTGGATTGCAAGAGCATTTTCCTCAACTGGGAACTAGTGACAACCAAGAACAAATAAGGAAGGATCTCTCGTCATTGAGTTGGTAAACAACAATGGAAGGAAGACCTCTCTTCTATACAAATTATAAATGGCTACTAGGCTGAAAGCCAGCTTCATGTATTAGTAAGATCCAAATTTGTCAGCCACTATCCAAGATCTGTTTTCCTCTGGGGACAGTTTACTAGGCAAAAATCACACAGTCTACTCTTGAACTATCCTCTGTTACTCTCTCATTTCCATACAATCGACACATGTTTTCTGGATAGTAGCGAATAAGTCTGTTTGCTTCCACACCCACTCTCTGCAATTTTGTAAGAGGCACCATCATATTTTGTTCAACTTAGCAGAACATATCCCACATTGTTTCCCAGATAGCCACCCTCCAGCATTTTACATTCCGATCCTTACATTCTAGCAGAGTTACATCCACATATGATCTTCCAATGACCCTCCATTGATTTTAAGCACAACATTTCAACATGCTATCAGTTCTATAGCCCCAGTAATTTTCAAAACTCATCTTTTATAATCTTTCCCAAAAGTGGACGGAAGTGGTTTGAATGAGATTAGTCCCATAGCATCATATATTTGAATGCTTGGTCCCTAGTTGGTGGATGAGGATTAGGAGATGTGGCTTTGTTGGAGGAGGTGTGTCACTGGGGACGGGCTTTGAGATTTCTTGTCCTTCCTCATAGTAGCTATCTCAACACTTGAAACAAGAAAGTAATCTTCTTGCAACAATCCCAAAAAAAGATAGCCACACAAACATAATTCCACCTCTAACAACAAAAATAACAGGAAACAATCACTATGCCTTGATATGTCTTAATATCAATGGGCTCAATTCCCCAGTAAAAAGACATAGACTATACCATAGAAAACATTGATACAATAGCCAAAGAAAATGCAAAAAGCAAAAAGCTCCTAACCCCAAACATCCAGGAAATCTGGGACACAATAAGAAGACCAAATCTAAGAATAATAGGTATAGAAGAGAATGAAGATTCCCAACTTAAATGGCCAGTAAATATCCTAAACAAAATCATAGAAGAAAACTTCCCTAACCTAAAGAAACAGATGCCCATGAATATACAAGAAGCCTACAGAACTCCAAACAGATTGGACCAGAAAGGAAATCCTCCCATCACATAATAGTCAAAACACCAAATGCACAAAACAAAGAAAGAATATTAAAAGCAGTAAGGGAAAAAGGTCAAGTAACATAAAAAGTCAGACCTATCAGAATTACACCAGACTTCTCACCAGAGACTATGAAAGCTAGAAGATCCTGGGCAGATGTCATAAAGACCCTAAGAGAACACAAATGCCAGCCTAGGCTACTACACCCAGCAAAACTCTCAATTACCATAAATGGAGAAACCAAGATATTCCATGATATCTTTCCACAAATCCAGCCCTACAAAGGATAATAGATGGAAAACTCCAACACAAGGAGGAAAACTACACCCTAGAAAGAGCTAGAAAATAATCTTCTTGCAACACTTAAGCTCTCAGTACTGCTTCAGTGCTATGCCTACCTGCCTGCCTCCATGTTCTCTGACATAATGACCACAACTCACTCTCTGAAATCTAAGCAAGCCCCTAGCTAAATGAGTCCTTGTATAAATTGCCTTGACTGTGGTGTCTCTTTAAAGCAAGGAAGAAGTAGCTAAGGCACAGTACGTCATTCTCTCCCATTCAACCCCTCAGAAACTCTGTGTTTCACTAAGGTGATTTTTTTTTCCTTTCTTACTGGTGTTTTTACTTCATTGCTCTCACACAGCTCACTGCCCCTTCACCTTTGCAGGGCGATCTTTCTGTATTTTGCGTGCTTCCACTGAACCCAGCGCTTCCCCATTGTTTTCACAGATGGCTGGGTAGTAATTACTATTGCTTCTGTAGTTTGTATCTCTGGCTAAACTGTAAGCTGCCTGGGAACACGAACTGCTTTCTTTGATTGCTATTGTATCCCTAGTTCCTATTATAGTGCCTAGGAAATAATAGGAACTTAGTAACCATTTGTCGAATGAATGAGCATATTAAATTTGGCACATGATGAGTTGAATAAGTTACCATGGGTCTATTTGAGTGAAAAACTTTCAAATTAAGTTCTCGGATAGTTTGTTAATAATTTAAGGACTTGTCTAATTTGCTTATTTGTTTATTCAGATATGAAATGTACATTTACACAATCAGCTCTTACTCTACGTTAGAGTGACCATTTCTTCCACTTTAGAGTCAATCAAGTAGTGGGAAGGAGTAAAATTATGGTAACAGGTAGAGAATTGAGAAATGTCCTTGGAGGGCTGGAGAGATGGCTCAGTCGTTAAAGGCTAGGCTCACAACCAAAAAATATAAGAGAAATGTCCTTGGAAAAATTAGCAGAAAAAGAGAGGTAGTGTGGGAAGATAAACTGCTACTTTGTATAGTGTTGACCAAAGATGTTGTGTTTAAAGAACATAGTGCCTTAAACTTTGCTGGAGTCCTAACATCTTAACTGATTTTCCTTAGGAATGAAAAAACTCCATAAAGTAAGTTGAGCTTAATGTCCCTCACAGAGGATATTGATAATAGTGTAGATCCTTCTGTTTGTAAGAATTGAGCTTAAACATTTACTTTAATTGGACAACTTATAGTATGCTTGTAGAATAAATTTTTGTGCAATCTTTCACTGATGGATTTTAAGCACATAGAGTAATCTATGAAGCACTGGTAGTCTTTCAAAGGTTTAGAAATTATAGTGGTTTTTTTTTCTGAGTGAACTGTGTTGAATTGAGAGCTAGGAGCAGTAGACGAACTAGAGGAGTTTGGTAGACCTGAGGCAAACATTGTCAAAATCCTGAGGATATTGAGGTTGAGGCTAGTTCTGAAGTCTCAAAGTGCTTCTTAACTTTCAGTTAAAGTGGGGTGAAACATCTGTAAATGAAAATATAACTTGAAATAAAAACTCATTAGTCAGTTAGGTAGTGAACACAACTAAAGAGAAAATTGATGGCTACATATCTTGAGATTGTTAAGAATTGTATAGACCATATAAGAAAGAGTCAAAGATCTAAAAAAATTATGAAAAAGTTTAAAATAAAAGACTAACAAATGAACAGAATTAGCCAGAGTTCTAGAATAAGAGGATAAATAAAAGTGTAAATATGACTGTAATAATTTGTACAAAAATATGTCCACGTGTATGCAGATGCATGCATCTATGGAGGTCAGTGATTGATGGGTATCTTCTTCTGTCTCTCTCCACTGTATTCATTTAGACAAGGTCTCTCACTGAAGCTAGTGCTCACTGTTTTGGATAGCCTGGCTAGCCAACAAGTCCATCTGTCTCTGTCATGTTGCTTTCCCAGAACAAGGATTACAGAGAAGTGCTGCTGTACTTGTAGGCCAGGGATCCAAACTCAGATCCTCATGCTTGTATGCCAAACACTTTACTTGCCAAACCATCTCCCCAGACCAAACAGTGCAATTTTTTGAAACTCAAAAAGCATTAGAGTGCACAGATTTAGGAATTGTGGTGTATTCCAAGTGTGCTAAAATTAGAGACACAGACCAACTCTGGAAATGTGAATTACACACAACAGAAATCAAGAACGACAATGACAGTAACCACTGCAGGATGAGTTAGGAAATACTTGAAAGGAAATTAATGTGCAAAGTGAAGATTTTTGACAAACTAAACTGAGATGTTTCATTACCAAGGAATCTATACTATAGAACAGACAGAATTGGCACCCAAACAATCTGAGATACGAGAGGAATGATGAACAAATAAAACTGTCATGTATGTGTAAATCAAGCAATCTTGATACAATGATATGAAAACAATAATTCTGACATTTGGGATAAAGAAAGAATGTGACTAAGAACCAGACCAAAACAGAATATAAATATATTGAGTATTATAGATAAAGTATTGTAGAATTTCTGGTAATGTCTTGCCCTGTTATTCAGATAACATTTTACTAGAAAGAAAAAAATAAATGGGGTGGGTAGGGAGAATAAGTGTCACACAAATAAAATAAAATTATCTGTGTCTGTATGTTATGATTTGTATGATATGTTTAGTGTGTGTGCAAGTATATTGATGTATTCGAGTGTGGTGCACATGCATGGGTGCATATGCAGCGTCCAGAAAGAGACCTCAGGTGTCTTCTATTATTCCACTTTATTATACTGAGGCAGAGTCTGTCATTGAATGGGAAGGTCTTTGTTTTGAACATTAGATCATTAGATCATTACCCCCTTCCCCCAATGCTGGAGTCACAGAGATGTGCAGACATGTCCATCTTTTTACATGGGTGCTGTGGGATTTGAACTCAAGTCTTTAGTCCTTTGAGCTTTCAGAGCAAGC